>NW_027018201.1:0-59000 GCF_032854445.1 Liolophura sinensis | reverse complement strand
TAATCATCATATTAGGGACGTTCAGTTACAAGATGAACATTGTAATTATTATAATAGCATGTTCACTTACTAAATGAACATTGTAATTATTATAATATCATGCTTAGTTACAAGATGAACATTGTTATCAGTATAATAGCATGTTCAGTAACAACATAAACATTGTAATCATTATAATAGCATGCTCAATTACAAGATGAACATTGTAATCAGTATAATAGCATGCTCAGTTACAAAATTAACAATGTAATCATTATACTAGTATGCTCAGTTACAAGATGAACATTGTAATCATTATAATAACATGTTCAGTTACCAGAGAGAACGACGTTAAAACCCAAGCACTCACTCAGTTACCAGATGAACATTGTAATCATTATATTAGGATGTTCAGTTACAAGATGAACATTGTAATCAATATAATAGCATATTCAGTTACAAAATGAACATTGTAATTATTGTAATGTTATGTTAGTTACAAGATGAACATTGTTATCAGTATAATAGCATGTTCAGTTACAACATGAACATTGTAATCATTATAATAGCATGCTCAATTACAAGATGAACATTGTAATCAGTAAAATAGCATGCTCAGTTACAAAATTAACATTGTAATCATTATACTAGTATGCTCAATTACAAGATGAACATTGTAATAATTATAATAGCTTGCTCAAATACGAGATGAGCAATGTAATTATTATAATAACATGCTCAATTAAAAGATAAAAATTGTAATCAGTATAATAGCATGCTCAGTTACAAAATGAACATTGTAATCATTATAATAGTATGCCCAGTTACAAGATGAACATTGTTATCAGTATAATGGCATGTTCAGTTACAACATGAACATTGTAATCATTATAATAGCATGCTCAGTTACAAGATGAACATTGCAATCAGTATAAAAAGCATGCTCAGTTACAAAATTAATATTGTAATCATTATAATAGCGTCAACGGTTACAAAATTATCATTGTAATCAATATAATAGCATGCTCAGTTACAAAATTAATATTGCAGTTACTATATTAGCATAATTTCATTACAAGATGAACATTGTATTCAGTATTATAGCATATGTAGTTACAAGATGAACATTGTAATCATTATAAAAACATCATCAGTGACAAGGTGAACATTGTAATCAGTATAAAAGCATTGTCAGTTGCAAAATGGACATTGTAATCATTACATTAGCATATTAACTTACAAGATGAATATTGTAATCATTATAATAACATCATCAGGTTACAAAAAAACATTGTATTCATTATATTAGCACGTTCAATTACAAGATGAACATTGTAATCATTATAAAAGCATGTTCAGTTACAAGGTGAACATTGTAATCATTATAAAAACATGCTCAGTTACTAGATGAACATTTAAATCATTATAATAGCATGTTCAGTTACAAGGTGGACATTTTAATCAGTATAAAAGCATGCTCAGTTGCAAAATGGACATTGTAATCATTACATTAGCATATTCACTTACAAGATGAATATTGTAACATTATAATAACATCATCAGTTACAAAATGAACATTGTATTCATTATATTAGCACGTTCAATTACAAGATGAACATTGTAATCATTATAATATCATGCTCAGTTGCAAGATGAAGAGTGTAATCGACATAATAGCATGTTCAGTTACAAGATGAACATTGAAATCATTGTAATAGCATGTTCAGTTACAAAGTGAACATTAAAATCCTTATAATTGTATGTTCAGTTACAAGATGAACATTGTAATCATTATAAAAACATCATCAGTTGCAAGGTGAACATTGTAATTAGAATACAAGCATGCTCAGTTGCAAAATGGACATTGTAATCATTACAATAGCATATTCAGGTACAAGATGAACATTGTAATCATTATAATAATGTGCTCAGTTACAAGGTGAACATTGTAATTATTACAATAGCGTGCTCAGTTACAATATGAACATTGTAATCATTATAATAGCATGTTCAGTTACAGGATGAACATTGTAATAATTTAATAGCGTGTTCAGTTACAAAATGAACATTGAAACCATTATAAGAGAATGTTCAGTGCCAAGATAAACATTGCAATCATTATAATAGCATATTCAGTTACAAGATGAACATTATAATAACCTAATACTGTGTTCAGTTAGAAAATGAACATTAAAATTGTTATAATAGCACGTTCAGTGACAAGGTGAACATTTAAATCATTATAATAGCATGCTCAGTTACAAGGTGAACATTGTAATCATTATAATAGCGTCAACTGTTACAAAATCATCATTGTAATCAATATAATAGCATGCCTAGTTACAAAATGAATATTACAATCATTATATTAGCATATTTCATTACAAGATGAACATTGTAATCATTATTATAGCATATGTAGTTATAAGATGAGCATTGTAATCAGTATAAAAGCATGTTCTGTTGCAAAATGAACATTGTAATCATTATTTTAGCATGTTCAGTTACAAGATGAACATTGTAATCATAATAACAGCATGGTCAGTTACAAGATGAACACTGTAATCATTGTAATAGCATGCTCAGTTACAAGATGAACATTGTAATCATTATAATAGCATATTCGGTTACAGGATGAACATTGCAATAACCTAATACCGTGTTCAGTTACAAAATGAACATTAAAACTATTATAATATCACTTTTAGTGACATGGTGAACATTGTAATCATTATAATAGCATGTTCAGTTACAAGGTGATTATTGTAATTACTATAATAGCACGTTCAGTTACAAGACACCCTTTGTAATTATTATAATAGCATCTTCAGTTACAAGATAAACATTGTAATCATTATATTAGCATGCTCAGTTACAAGGTGAACATTGTAATCATTATATGAGCACGCTCAGTTACAAGGTAAACATTGTAATCATTATAATAGAAAGCTCAGTTACTTGATGAAAATTGTAATCATAATAGCATGTTCAGTTACAAGATGAACATTGTAATTATTATAATAGCATCTTCAGTTACAAGATAAACATTGTAATCATTATATTAGCACGTTTAGTTGAAACGTGAGGATTGTAATTGATATAATAGCATGTTCAGTTACAAGATAAATATTTTAGTTATTGTAATGGCATGTTTATTTACAAGGTGAACATTGTAATCATTATAATAACATGTTTACTTACAAGATGATCATTGTAATCATCATATTAGGACGTTCAGTTACAAGATGAACATTTTTATTAATTATAATAGCATGTTCACTTACTAAATGAACATTGTAATTATTATAACATTATGCTTAGTTACAAGATGAACATTGTTATCAGTATAATAGCATGTTCAGTAACAACATAAACATGGTAATCATTATAATAGCATGCTCAATTACAAGATAAACATTGTAATCAGTATAATAGCATGCTCAGTTACAAAATTAACAATGTAATCATTATACTAGTATGCTCAGTTACAAGATGAACATTGTAATCATTATAATAACATGTTCAGTTACCAGAGAGAACGACGTTAAAACCCAAGCACTCACTCAGTTACCAGATGAACATTGTAATCATTATATTAGGATGTTCAGTTACAAGATGAACATTGTAATCAATATAATAGCATATTCAGTTACAAAATGAACATTGTAATTATTGTAATGTTATGTTTAGTTACAAGATGAACATTGTTATCAGTATAATAGCATGTTCAGTTACAACATGAACATTGTAATTATTATAATAGCATGCTCAATTACAAGATGAACATTGTAATCAGTAAAATAGCATGCTCAGTTACAAAATTAACATTGTAATCATTATACTAGTATGCTCAATTACAAGATGAACATTGTAATAATTATAATAGCTTGCTCAAATACGAGATGAGCAATGCAATTGTTATAATAGCATGCTCAATTAAAAGATAAAAATTGTAATCAGTATAATAGCATGCTCAGTTACAAAATGAACATTGTAATCATTATAATAGTATGCCCAGTTACAAGATGAACATAATTATCAGTATAATGGCATGTTCAGTTACAACATGAACATTGTAACATTATAATAACATCATCAGTTACAAAATGAACATTGTATTCATTATATTAGCACGTTCAATTACAAGATGAACATTGTAATCATTATAATATCATGCTCAGTTGCAAGATGAAGAGTGTAATCGACATAATAGCATGTTCAGTTACAAGATGAACATTGAAATCATTGTAATAGCATGTTCAGTTACAAAGTGAACATTAAAATCCTTATAATTGTATGTTCAGTTACAAGATGAACATTGTAATCATTATAAAAACATCATCAGTTGCAAGGTGAACATTGTAATTAGAATACAAGCATGCTCAGTTGCAAAATGGACATTGTAATCATTACAATAGCATATTCAGGTACAAGATGAACATTGTAATCATTATAATAATGTGCTCAGTTACAAGGTGAACATTGTAATTATTACAATAGCGTGCTCAGTTACAATATGAACATTGTAATCATTATAATAGCATGTTCAGTTACAGGATGAACATTGTAATAATTTAATAGCGTGTTCAGTTACAAAATGAACATTGAAACCATTATAAGAGAATGTTCAGTGCCAAGATAAACATTGCAATCATTATAATAGCATATTCAGTTACAAGATGAACATTATAATAACCTAATACTGTGTTCAGTTAGAAAATGAACATTAAAATTGTTATAATAGCACGTTCAGTGACAAGGTGAACATTTAAATCATTATAATAGCATGCTCAGTTACAAGGTGAACATTGTAATCATTATAATAGCGTCAACTGTTACAAAATCATCATTGTAATCAATATAATAGCATGCCTAGTTACAAAATGAATATTACAATCATTATATTAGCATATTTCATTACAAGATGAACATTGTAATCATTATTATAGCATATGTAGTTATAAGATGAGCATTGTAATCAGTATAAAAGCATGTTCTGTTGCAAAATGAACATTGTAATCATTATTTTAGCATGTTCAGTTACAAGATGAACATTGTAATCATAATAACAGCATGGTCAGTTACAAGATGAACACTGTAATCATTGTAATAGCATGCTCAGTTACAAGATGAACATTGTAATCATTATAATAGCATATTCGGTTACAGGATGAACATTGCAATAACCTAATACCGTGTTCAGTTACAAAATGAACATTAAAACTATTATAATATCACTTTTAGTGACATGGTGAACATTGTAATCATTATAATAGCATGTTCAGTTACAAGGTGATTATTGTAATTACTATAATAGCACGTTCAGTTACAAGACACCCTTTGTAATTATTATAATAGCATCTTCAGTTACAAGATAAACATTGTAATCATTATATTAGCATGCTCAGTTACAAGGTGAACATTGTAATCATTATATGAGCACGCTCAGTTACAAGGTAAACATTGTAATCATTATAATAGAAAGCTCAGTTACTTGATGAAAATTGTAATCATAATAGCATGTTCAGTTACAAGATGAACATTGTAATTATTATAATAGCATCTTCAGTTACAAGATAAACATTGTAATCATTATATTAGCACGTTTAGTTGAAACGTGAGGATTGTAATTGATATAATAGCATGTTCAGTTACAAGATAAATATTTTAGTTATTGTAATGGCATGTTTATTTACAAGGTGAACATTGTAATCATTATAATAACATGTTTACTTACAAGATGATCATTGTAATCATCATATTAGGACGTTCAGTTACAAGATGAACATTTTTATTAATTATAATAGCATGTTCACTTACTAAATGAACATTGTAATTATTATAACATTATGCTTAGTTACAAGATGAACATTGTTATCAGTATAATAGCATGTTCAGTAACAACATAAACATGGTAATCATTATAATAGCATGCTCAATTACAAGATAAACATTGTAATCAGTATAATAGCATGCTCAGTTACAAAATTAACAATGTAATCATTATACTAGTATGCTCAGTTACAAGATGAACATTGTAATCATTATAATAACATGTTCAGTTACCAGAGAGAACGACGTTAAAACCCAAGCACTCACTCAGTTACCAGATGAACATTGTAATCATTATATTAGGATGTTCAGTTACAAGATGAACATTGTAATCAATATAATAGCATATTCAGTTACAAAATGAACATTGTAATTATTGTAATGTTATGTTTAGTTACAAGATGAACATTGTTATCAGTATAATAGCATGTTCAGTTACAACATGAACATTGTAATTATTATAATAGCATTCTCAATTACAAGATGAACATTGTAATCAGTAAAATAGCATGCTCAGTTACAAAATTAACATTGTAATCATTATACTAGTATGCTCAATTACAAGATGAACATTGTAATAATTATAATAGCTTGCTCAAATACGAGATGAGCAATGCAATTGTTATAATAGCATGCTCAATTAAAAGATAAAAATTGTAATCAGTATAATAGCATGCTCAGTTACAAAATGAACATTGTAATCATTATAATAGTATGCCCAGTTACAAGATGAACATAATTATCAGTATAATGGCATGTTCAGTTACAACATGAACATTGTAATCATTATAATAGCATGCTCAGTTACAAGATGAACATTGCAATCAGTATAAAAGCATGCTCAGTTACAAAATTAATATTGTAATCATTATAATAGCGTTAACGGTTACAAAATTATCATTGTAATCAAGATAATAGCATGCTCAGTTACAAAATTAATATTGCAGTTACTATATTAGCATATTTCATTACAAGATGAACATTGTATTCAGTATTATAGCATATGTAGTTACAAGATGAACATTGTAATCATTATAAAAACATCATCAGTGACAAGGTGAACATTGTAATCAGTATAAAAGCATTGTCAGTTGCAAAATGGACATTGTAATCATTACATTAGCATATTAACTTACAAGATGAATATTGTAATCATTATAATAACATCATCAGTTACAAAAAAACATTGTATTCATTATATTAGCACGTTCAATTACAAGATGAACATTGTAATCATTATAAAAGTATGTTCAGTTACAAGGTGAACATTGTAATCATTATAAAAACATGCTCAGTTACTAGATGAACATTTAAATCATTATAATAGCATGTTCAGTTACAAGGTGGACATTTTAATCAGTATAAAAGCATGCTCAGTTGCAAAATGGACATTGTAATCATTACATTAGCATATTCAGTTACAAGATGAATATTGTAACATTATAATAACATCATCAGTTACAAAATGAACATTGTATTCATTATATTAGCACGTTCAATTACAAGATGAACATTGTAATCATTATAATATCATGCTCAGTTGCAAGATGAAGAGTGTAATCGACATAATAGCATGTTCAGTTACAAGATGAACATTGAAATCATTGTAATAGCATGTTCAGTTACAAAGTGAACATTAAAATCCTTATAATTGTATGTTCAGTTACAAGATGAACATTGTAATCATTATAAAAACATCATCAGTTGCAAGGTGAACACTGTAATTAGAATACAAGCATGCTCAGTTGCAAAATGGACATTGTAATCATTACAATAGCATATTCAGGTACAAGATGAACATTGTAATCATTATAAAAATGTGCTCAGTTACAAGGTGAACATTGTAATTATTACAATAGCGTGCTCAGTTACAATATGAACATTGTAATCATTATAATAGCATGTTCAGTTACAGGATGAACATTGTAATAATTTAATAGCGTGTTCAGTTACAAAATGAACATTGAAACCATTATAAGAGAATGTTCAGTGCCAAGATAAACATTGCAATCATTATAATAGCATATTCAGTTACAAGATGAACATTATAATAACCTAATACTGTGTTCAGTTACAAAATGAACATTAAAATTGTTATAATAGCACGTTCAGTGACAAGGTGAACATTTAAATCATTATAATAGCATGCTCAGTTACAAGGTGAACATTGTAATCATTATAATAGCGTCAACTGTTACAAAATCATCATTGTAATCAATATAATAGCATGCCTAGTTACAAAATGAATATTACAATCATTATATTAGCATATTTCATTACAAGATGAACATTGTAATCATTATTATAGCATATGTAGTTCTAAGATGAGCATTGTAATCAGTATAAAAGCATGTTCTGTTGCAAAATGAACATTGTAATCATTATTTTAGCATGTTCAGTTACAAGATGAACATTGTAATCATAATAACAGCATGGTCAGTTACAAGATGAACACTGTAATCATTGTAATAGCATGCTCAGTTACAAGATGAACATTGTAATCATTATAATAGCATATTCGGTTACAGGATGAACATTGCAATAACCTAATACCGTGTTCAGTTACAAAATGAACATTAAAACTATTATAATATCACTTTTAGTGACATGGTGAACATTGTAATCATTATAATAGCATGTTCAGTTACAAGGTGATTATTGTAATTACTATAATAGCACGTTCAGTTACAAGACACCCTTTGTAATTATTATAATAGCATCTTCAGTTACAAGATAAACATTGTAATCATTATATTAGCACGTTTAGTTGAAACGTGAGGATTGTAATTGATATAATAGCATGTTCAGTTACAAGATAAATATTTTAGTTATTGTAATGGCATGTTTATTTACAAGGTGAACATTGTAATCATTATAATAACATGTTTACTTACAAGATGATCATTGTAATCATCATATTAGGACGTTCAGTTACAAGATGAACATTTTTATTAATTATAATAGCATGTTCACTTACTAAATGAACATTGTAATTATTATAATATCATGCTTAGTTACAAGATGAACATTGTTATCAGTATAATAGCATGTTCAGTAACAACATAAACATTGTATTCATTATAATAGCATGCTCAATTACAAGATGAACATTGTAATCAGTATAATAGCATGCTCAGTTACAAAATTAACAATGTAATCACTATACTAGTATGCTCAGTTACAAGATGAACATTGTAATCATTATAATAACATGTTCAGTTACCAGAGAGAACGACGTTAAAACCCAAGCACTCACTCAGTTACCAGATGAACATTGTAATCATTATATTAGGATGTTCAGTTACAAGATGAACATTGTAATCAATATAATAGCATATTCAGTTACAAAATGAACATTGTAATTATTGTAATGTTATGTTCAGTTACAACATGAACATTGTAATCATTATAATAGCATGCTCAATTACAAGATGAACATTGTAATCAGTAAAATAGCATGCTCAGTTACAAAATTAACATTGTAATCATTATACTAGTATGCTCAATTACAAGATGAACATTGTAATAATTATAATAGCTTGCTCAAGTGCAGGATGAGCAATGTACTTATTATAATAGCATGCTCAAGTAAAAGATAAAAATTGTAATCAGTATAATAGCATGCTCAGTTACAAAATGAACATTGTAATCATTATACTAGTATGCCCTGTTACAAGATGAACATTGTTATCAGTATAATAGCATGTTCAGTTACAACATGAACATTGTAATCATTATAATAGCATGTTCAGTTACAAGATGAACATTGTAATCAGTATAATAGCATGCTCAGTTACAAAATTAATATTATAATCATTATAATAGCGTCAACGGTTACAAAATCATCATTGTAATCAATATGATAGCATGCTCAGTTACAAAATTAATATTGCAGTTACTATATTAGCATATTTCATTACAAGATGAACATTGTAATCAGTATTATAGCATATGTAGTTACAAGATGAACATTGTAATCATTATAAAAACATCATCAGTGACAAGGTGAACATTGTAATCAGTATAAAAGCATTGTCAGTTGCAAACTGGACATTGTAATCATTACATTAGCATATTCACTTGCAAGATGAATATTGTAATCATTATAAAAGCATGTTCAGTTACAAGATGAACATTTAAATCATTATAATAGCATGTTCAGTTACAAGGTGGACATTTTAATCAGTATAAAAGCATGCTCAGTTGCAAAATGGACATTGTAATCATTACATTAGCATATTCAGTTACAAGATGAATATTGTAACATTATAATAACATCATCAGTTACAAAATGAACATTGTATTCATTATATTAGCACGTTCAATTACAAGATGAACATTGTAATCATTATAATATCATGCTCAGTTGCAAGATGAAGATTGTAATCGACATAATAGCATGTTCAGTTACAAGATGAACATTGTAATCATTGTAATAGCATGTTCACTTACAAAGTGAACATTGTAATCCTTATAATTGTATGTTCAGTTACAAGATGAACATTGTAATCATTATAAAAACATCATCAGTTGCAAGGTGAACATTGTAATTAGAATACAAGCATGCTCAGTTGCAAAATGGACATTGTAATCATTACAATAGCATATTTAGTTACAAGATGAACATTGTAATCATTATAATCATGTGCTCAGTTACAAGGTGAACACTGTAATCATTACAATAGCATGCTCAGTTACAAGATGAACATTGTAATCATTATAATAGCATGTTCAGTTACAGGATGAACATTGTAATAATTTAATAGCGTGTTCAGTTACAAAATGAACATTGAAATCATTATAATAGAATGTTCAGTTACAAGATGAACATTGCAATTATTATAAAAGCATACTCAGTTACAAGATGAACATTATAATAACCTTATACCGTGTTCAGTTACAAAATGAACATTAAAATTATTATAATAGCACGTTCAGTGACAAGGTGAACATTTAAATCATTATAATAGCATGCTCAGTTACAAGGTGAACATTGTAATCATTATAATAGCGTCAACTGTTACAAAATCGTCATTGTAATCAATATAATAGCATGCTCAGTTACAAAATGAATATTGCAATCATTATATTAACATATTTCATTACAAGATGAACATTGTTATCATTATTTTAGCATATGTAGTTACAAGATGAACATTGTAATCAGTATAAAAGCATGTTCAGTTGCAAATTGAACATTGTTATCATTATATTAGCATGTTCAGTTACAAGATGAACATTGTAATCATAATAACAGCATGGTGAGTTACAAGATGAACATTGTAATCATTGTAATAGTAATGGTAACTGATGCTCGTCGGCAGGTACACGTACGTTAATGAGATCAATAACTTTGTCTCTTTCTTTCAGGACAAATATGTACCTTATTAAACTAACGGTTTTGACAGATAAATGTAACAGCTCTGTGATCTCATCATGTTAGAAATGAAATAAAAAATGCGATATAGACGTACTTGAGCTCCTAATATGTTTTTTCCAGAGTGCTTACGGTGGACTTCGTTTGGATTCTGTGAGGGTTTTGATAGGTCTGTTATATGTTAATTGTGGATTACTGAAAACTCGCACCACTAATATTATATGTACAAACATGTATGCTTAAAGCCTTCCTTTCACTAGGAAATAAAATAGCCTGAGTAGGAGCCTTGTCAGGTGGGGTTATGTATGGGAGGACTAAGGTTTGCCTGAAGTGAAAGACATAGGTACAGTAAATGGCGCAGAGACATACATGTCTTTACAGATAAATGTTATCTGATCGTCAGTTGCACAGACCGGCCCGGATAGCACAGTTGGTAGAGCGTCCGCTTCGGGACCGGTAGATCCAGGATCAATCCTTGGTCGAGTCACACCTAAGACTTTAAAAGAGGAAGTTGTAAATTCCTCGTTTGGCGTTCAGCATGAAGGGGATAGTGCAACGACTGGCTGACCCGTTTCAGTATAATGGCTCGGGCGGGGCGGCTTACTTGTCTTCGGTAAGTCGTCTCAGTGATGCAGCACTAAATAAAAGAGCGGTGAAAATCCGTCCTGCAACAAGGAGGCACATTACACGTGCATGCACCCTAATGATTCCTTCGTCGTCATATGACTGAAAAATTGTTGAGTACGACGTTAAACCCCAAGCACTCACTCACTCACTCAGTTGCACAGCGACATACATGTCTATACAGAAAAATGCTATCTGATCGCAGTCAGTGTAAAATTCCTGACGGTGTTTACTGTGCAGCAGAGATTCAGGATGGTGCTTACTGTGTAGCAGAGTTTCAGGATGGTATTTACTGTGCAGCAGAGATTCAGGATGGTGTTTACGGTGCAACAGAGATTCAGTATGGTGTTAATTGATTTAATCAACGATTCAGGAAAACACAGTGATCCAGGTTTAGAAGCTGCCTGACTTCAGGTTATATTAATATCTTGAAGTAATGATACTTCGTTGCTTGAAACCATTTAAACATCCGAATTCCACTGACTCTGTCAACACGCTGGATGAAAGAATAAATTGGAGTGAAATCAGTTAGAGAAACACATGATTTTCTATCGGCCTCACAACGTTTTACATTTTACTTACTTATTTAATTTTTGTTTGAGGAGGGCCTCAGTTATCGAGGGGGTCAGCACGCCATCGCCCTGCAATGGGCTTCCAACCGATGCGGTCGCTGTGAGTTCAAGTCCAGCTCAGGCTGGCTTCCTCTTTTTGCCGTCCATGAGGAGGTCTTCTGGCAACCTGCGGGTAGTCGTGGGTTTCCCCCAGTACACCAAATAAATAAATAAATAATGTTACGACCCAAAACTGTCTGTATTATAAAGAGATGGCTTGTTCGAAATACACGACAGTTTAGCCGCACAAAAAAGTAACCAAAACCAGCAGATTTTTTTTTTAACAATTTATTACATTTAACAGGAACAGATAACAAGACTTTTACAAGAGCTAAAATACTTAAGTTTAACAAGAAATGATAGCAATATCTATACAAATACTAAAGTACTTACACAATGCTGAAAAATGCACAGAGGCAATATTTACAAGAGGGAAAGTCCACAGTATAACTGAGTGTATGACGACATATACACAAAATTCCACAGACAGGGTCCGTGTACTAATAAGCACTGTGTACACAAGAGCACAAATTAAGCCTTTGAAGCCTTTGTTGCTAACTAGATAGCGTTTTAGATCTCTTGAAATGACACCTGAAAGGTTTGATTCAATTGTTGTGTAACAGTAATCACCGAATGACTGGATGATTGGGTTTGACGTCACATTGTAATGCAAGTATGAAAGAAAGATTCAAAGGTTGAAAGCAATCACTGCGAGGTGTTACTTAAAAATCAGGTTGCCTTACACCTGTCAAGGCACGGGATACCACGGATTGCAGATAGTTCTCTGCTGATTTATTTTCATTTATTTTTGTCGATTGTTGAGAAACCTTGCTATAATGACTGAAAAGAGAAACGATCATAAAAGCTGCGGGACCAAGTGTTCTCTGTAATCCCACATGGAACACTGGGGTTAGAGCTGATTTCCTAGCTGGCACCATCTTTTAAGTGCCAATATTGAGAAATGCCTTCTATTTCTTCTCAACGATCAACGGTACAAAGATGCAGTTTGGACCAAATACACGCTAAAAAGCTCATCTTATCCCCACACATTATCCAGACTAAATCTTTCATTTTTCCCCTCAGCTGAAATAGACTAAATCCAGTTAAAGAGACACGTGTTTTATAATAGCATGCTCAGTTACAAGATAAACATTGTAATCATTATATTAGCATGCTCAGTTACAAGGTGAACATTGTAATCATTATATTAGCACGCTCAGTTACAAGGTAAACATTGTAATCATTATAATAGAAAGCTCAGTTACAAGATGAAAATTGTAATCATAATAGAATATTCAGTTACAAGATAAACATTGTAATCATTATAATAGCATGTTCAGTTACAAGGTGAACATTGTAATCATTATAAAAACATGCCCAGTTACAAGATGAACATTGTAATAGTTAAAATAGCATGTTCAGTTACTAGATTAACATTGTAATAATTTAATAGCGTGTTCAGTTACAAAATGAACATTGAAATCATTATAATAGAATGTTCAGTGGCAAGATGAACATTGTAATCATTATAATAGCATATTCAGTTACAAGATGAACATTATAATAACCTAATACCGTGTTCATTTACAAAATGAACATTAAAATTATTAAAATAGCACGTTCAGTGACAAAATGATCATTAAAATTATTATAATAGCATGCTCAGTTACAAGGTGAACATTGTAAAAGTTAAAATAGCAAGTTCAGTTACGAAGTGAACATTATAATCATTATAATAGCATGCTCAGTTGCAAGATAAACATTGTAATCATTATAATATCATTTTCAGTTACAAGATGAAAATTGTAATCGACATAATAGCATGTTCAGTTACATGATGAACATTGTAATCATTGTAATAGCATGTTCAGTTACAAAGTAAACATTGTAATCATTATAATAGCGTCAACGGTTACAAAATCATCATTGTAATCAATATAATAGCATGCTCAGTTACAAAATTAATATTGCAATCATTATATTAGCATATTTCATTACAAGATGAACATTGTAATCATTATTATAGCATATGTAGTTACAAGATGAACATTGAAATCATTATAATAGCATGTTCAGTTACAAGGTGGACATTGTAATCAGTATAAAAGCATGCTCAGTTGCAAAATGGACATTGTAATCATTACATTAGCATATTCAGTTACAAGATGAATATTGTAATCATTATAATAACATCATCAGTTACAAAATGAACATTGTATTCATTATATTAGCACGTTCAATTACAAGATGAACATTGTAATCATTATAATATCATGCGCAGTTGCAAGATGAAGATTGTTATCATTATAATATCATTTTCAGTTACAAGATTAACATTGTAATCATTGTAATAGCATGTTCAGTTACAAAGTGAACATTGTAATCCTTATAATTGCATGTTCAATTACAAGATGAACATTGTAATCATTATAAAAACATCATCAGTTGCAAGGTGAACATTGTAATCAGTATACAAGCATGCTCAGTTGCAAAATGGACATTGTAATCATTACAATAGCATATTTAGTTACAAGATGAACATTGTAATCATTATAATAATGTGCTCAGTTACAAGGTGAACATTGTAATCATTACAATAGCGTGCTCAGTTACAAGATGAACATTGTAATCATTATAATAGCATGTTCAGTTACAGGATGAACATTGTAATAATTTAATAGCGTGTTCAGTTACAAAATGAACATTGAAATCATTATAATAGAATGTTTAGTGCCAAGATGAACATTGCAATCATTATAATAGCATATTCAGTTACAAGATGAACATTATAATAACCTAATACCGTGTTCAGTTACAAAATGAACATTAAAATTATTATAATAGCACGTTCAGTGACAAGGTGAACATTTAAATCATTATATTAGCATGCTCAGTTACAAGGTGAACATTGTAATCATTATAATAGCGTCAACGGTTACAAAATCATTATTGTAATCAATATAATATCATGCTCAGTTACAAAATGAATATTGCAATCATTATATTAGCATATTTCATTACAAGATGAACATTGTAATCATTATTATAGCATATGTAGTTACAAAATGAACATTGTAATCAGTAAAAAAGCATGTTCAGTTGCAAAATGAACATTGTAATCATTATATTAGCATGTTCAGTTACAAGAGAAACATTGTAATCATAATAACAGCATGGTCAGTTACAAGATGAACATTGTAATCATTGTTATAGCATGCTCAGTTACAAGATGAACATTGTAATCATTATAATAGCATATTCGGTTACAGGATGAACATTGCAATAACCTAATACCGTGTTCAGTTACAAAATGAACATTAAAACTATTATAATATCACTTTCATTGACATGGTGAACATTGTAATCATTATAATAGCATGTTCAGTTACAAGGTGATTTTTGTAATTACTATAATAGCATGGTCAGTTACAAGACACCCTTTGTAATTATTATAATAGCATCTTCAGTTACAAGATAAACATTGTAATCATTATTTTAGCACGTTTAGTTAAAACGTGAGGATTGTAATCGATATAATAGCATGTTCTGCTACAAGATAAATATTGTAATTATTGTAATGGCATTTTCATTTACAAGGTGAACATTGTAATCATTATAATAACATGTTCACTTACAAGATGAACATTGTAATCATTATATTAGGACGTTCAGTTACAAGATGAACATTGTAATCATTATAATAGCATGTTCAGTTTACAAAATGAACATTGTAATTATTATAATATCATGCTTAGTTACAAGATGAACATTGTTTTCAGTATAATAGCATGTTCAGTTACAACATAAACATTGTAATCATTATAATAGCATGCTCAATTACAAGATGAACATTGTAATCAGTACAATAGCATGCTCAGTTACAAATTTAACAATGTAATCATTATACTAGTATGCTCAGTTACAAGATGATCATTGTAATCATTATAATATCATGCGCAGTTGCAAGATGAAGATTGGAATCGACATAATAGCATTTTTAGTTACAAGATTAACATTGTAATCATTGTAATAGCATGTTCAGTTACAAAGTGAACATTGTAATCCTTATAATTGCATGTTCAATTACAAGGTGAACATTGTAATCATTATAAAAACATCATCAGTTGCAAGGTGAACATTGTAATCAGTATACAAGCATGCTCAGTTGCAAAATGAACATTGTAATCATTACAATAGCATATTTAGTTACAAGATGAACATTGTAATCATTATAATAATGTGCTCAGTTACAAGGTGAACATTGTAATCATTACAATAGCGTGCTCAGTTACAAGATGAACATTGTAATCATTATAATAGCATGTTCAGTTATAGGATGAACATTGTAATAATTTAATAGCGTGTTCAGTTACAAAATGAACATTGAAATCATTATAATAGAATGTTCAGTGCCAAGATGAACATTGCAATCATTATAACAGCATATTCAGTTACAAGATGAACATTATAATAACCTAATACCGTGTTCAGTTACAAAATGAACATTAAAATTATTATAATAGCACTTTCAGTGACAAGGTGAACATTTAAATCATTATATTAGCATGCTCAGTTACAAGGTGAACATTGTAATCATTATAATAGCGTCAACGGTTACAAAATCATTATTGTAATCAATATAATATCATGCTCAGTTACAAAATGAATATTGCAATCATTATATTATCATATTTCATTACAAGATTAACATTGTAATCATTATTATAGCATATGTAGTTACAAGATGAACATTGTAATCAGTAAAAAAGCATGTTCAGTTGCAAATTGAACATTGTAATCATTATATTAGCATGTTCAGTTACAAGATAAACATTGTAATCATAATAACAGCATGGTCAGTTACAAGATGAACATTGTAATCATTGTAATAGCATGCTCAGTTACAAGATGAACATTGTAATCATTATAATAGCATATTCGGTTACAGGATGAACATTGCAATAACCTAATACCGTGTTCAGTTTCAAAATGAACATTAAAACTATTATAATATCACTTTCAGTGACATGGTGAACATTGTAATCATTATAATAGCATGTTCAGTTACAAGGTGATTTTTGTAATTACTATAATAGCATGGTCAGTTACAAGACACCCTTTGTAATTATTATAATAGCATCTTCAGTTACAAGATAAACATTGTAATCATTATTTTAGCACGTTTAGTTAAAACGTGAGGATTGTAATCGATATAATAGCATGTTCTGCTACAAGATAAATATTGTAATTATTGTAATGGCATTTTCATTTACAAGGTGAACATTGTAATCATTATAATAACATGTTCACTTACAAGATGAACATTGTAATCATTACATTAGGACGTTCAGTTACAAGATGAACATTGTAATCATTATAATAGCATGTTCAGTTACAAAATGAACATTGTAATTATTATAATATCATGCTTAGTTACAAGATGAACATTGTTATCAGTATAATAGCATGTTCAGTTACAACATAAACATTGTAATCATTATAATAGCATGCTCAATTACAAGATGAACATTGTAATCAATATAATAGCATGCTCAGTTACAAATTTAACAATGTAATCATTATACTAGTGTGCTCAGTTACAAGATGAACATTGTAATCATTATAATAACATGTTCAGTTACCAGAGAGAACGACGTTAAAACCCAAGCACTCACTCAGTTACCAGATGAACATTGTAATCATTATATTAGGACGTTCAGTTACAAGATGAACATTGTAATCAATATAATAGCATATTCAGTTACAAAATGAACATTGTAATCATTATACTAGTATGCCCAGTTACAAGATGAACATTGTTATCAGTATAATAGCATGTTCAGTTACAACATGAACATTTTAATCATTATAATAGCATGTTCAGTTACAAGATGAACATTGTAATCAGTATAATAGCATGCTCAGTTACAAAATTAATATTGTAATCATTATACTAGTATGCCCAGTTACAAGATGAACATTGTAATCAGTATAATAGCGTGCTCAGTTACAAGATGAACATTGTAATCATTATAATAGCATGTTCAGTTACCAGATGAACATTGTAAGAATTATTTTTAGAATAAATCGCTTCCAAACTCTGGTATATTCACCTTAGTTTAACTAAACGCCATCATATCGTATTTAAGTTAATTACATGTAATATTGTAATAGGCATGTTCTTAAGTCAAGTGGCCCTTTGTTTAGCCTTTTAAAACGGAAACTACAGGTATGCAAATTTAAGAGAACTTATGTTTGTCCTTTTTTAAAACCATTTTCTTCATTCCTCAATGAAAAATACATGCATTGTTTCGCACCCCTATTTGCAGCGTACTGGCAATGGGCCAAATGTGTAGAATACGATATCTGTGAAATTAATCTGACTGCAATAAGATCAGAAAATTCGACCCCAATTCTTTGATGGTTTCTCTACGGTTCTTCTATATCGGGACTAGTCTTGCTGACAATGGTAACTCATGCTCGTCGGCAGGTACACGTACGTTAATGAGATCAATAACTTTGTCTCTTTCTTTCAGGACAAATATGTACCTTATTAAACTAACGGTTTTGACAGATAAATGTAACAGCTCTGTGATCTCATCATGTTAGAAATGAAATAAAAAATGCGATATAGACGTACTTGAGCTCCTAATATGTTTTTTCCAGAGTGCTTACGGTGGACTTCGTTTGGATTCTGTGAGGGTTTTGATAGGTCTGTTATATGTTAATTGTGGATTACTGAAAACTCGCACCACTAATATTATATGTACAAACATGTATGCTTAAAGCCTTCCTTTCACTAGGAAATAAAATAGCCTGAGTAGGAGCCTTGTCAGGTGGGGTTATGTATGGGAGGACTAAGGTTTGCCTGAAGTGAAAGACATAGGTACAGTAAATGGCGCAGAGACATACATGTCTTTACAAATAAATGTTATCTGATCGTCAGTTGCACAGACCGGCCCGGATAGCACAGTTGGTAGAGCGTCCGCTTCGGGACCGGTAGATCCAGGATCAATCCTTGGTCGAGTCACACCTAAGACTTTAAAAGAGGAAGTTGTAACTTCCTCGTTTGGCGTTCAGCATGAAGGGGATAGTGCAACGACTGGTTGACCCGTTTCAGTATAATGGCTCGGGCGGGGCGGCTTACTTGCCTTCGGTAAGTCGTCTCAGTGATGCAGCACTAAATAAAAGAGCGGTGAAAATCCGTCCTCCTGCAACAAGGAGGCACATTACACGTGCATGCACCCTAATGATTCCTTCGTCGTCATATGACTGAAAAATTGTTGAGTACGACGTTAAACCCCAAGCACTCACTCACTCACTCAGTTGCACAGCGACATACATGTCTATACAGAAAAATGCTATCTGATCGCAGTCAGTGTAAAATTCCTGACGGTGTTTACTGTGCAGCAGAGATTCAGGATGGTGCTTACTGTGTAGCAGAGTTTCAGGATGGTATTTACTGTGCAGCAGAGATTCAGGATGGTGTTTACGGTGCAACAGACATTCAGTATGGTGTTAATTGATTTAATCAACGATTCAGGAAAACACAGTGATCCAGGTTTAGAAGCTGCCTGACTTCAGGTTATATTAATATCTTGAAGTAATGATACTTCGTTGCTTGAAACCATTTAAACATCCGAATTCCACTGACTCTGTCAACACGCTGGATGAAAGAATAAATTGGAGTGAAATCAGTTAGAGAAACACATGATTTTCTATCGGCCTCACAACGTTTTACATTTTACTTACTTATTTAATTTTTGTTTGAGGAGGGCCTCAGTTACCGAGGGGGTCAGCACGCCATCGCCCTGCAATGGGCTTCCAACCGATGCGGTCGCTGTGAGTTCAAGTCCAGCTCAGGCTGGCTTCCTCTTTTTGCCGTCCATGAGGAGGTCTTCTGGCAACCTGCGGGTAGTCGTGGGTTTCCCCCAGTACACCAAATAAATAAATAAATAATGTTACGACCCAAACTGTCTGTATTATAAAGAGATGGCTTGTTCGAAATACACGACAGTTTAGCCGCACAAAAAAGTAACCAAAACCAGCAGATTTTATTTTTCAACAATTTATTACATTTAACAGGAACAGATAACAAGACTTTTACAAGAGCTAAAATACTTAAGTTTAACAAGAAATGATAGCAATATCTATACAAATACTGAAGTACTTACACAATGCTGAGAAATGCACAGAGGCAATATTTACAAGAGCGAAAGTCCACAGTATAACTGAGTGTATGACGACATATACACAAAATTCCACAGACAGGGTCCGTGTACTAATAAGCACTGTGTACACAAGAGCACAAATTAAGCCTTTGAAGCCTTTGTTGCTAATTAGATAGCGTTTTAGATCTCTTGAAATGACACCTGAAAGGTTTGATTCAATTGTTGTGTAACAGTAATCACCGAATGACTGGATGATTGGGTTTGACGTCACATTGTAATGCAAGTATGAAAGAAAGATTCAAAGGTTGAAAGCAATCACTGCGCGGTGTTACTTAAAAATCAGGTTGCCTTACACCTGTCAAGGCACGGGATACCACGGATTGCAGATAGTTCTCTGCTGATTTATTTTCATATTTTTTTGTCGATTGTTGAGAAGCCTTGCTATAATGACTGAAAAGAGAAACGATCATAAAAGCTGCGGGACCAAGTGTTCTCTGTAATCCCACATGGAACACTGGGGTTAGAGCTGATTTCCTAGCTGGCACCATCTTTTAAGTGCCAATATTGAGAAATGCCTTCTATTTCTTCTCAACGATCAACGGTACAAAGATGCAGTTTGGACCTAATACACGCTAAAATGCTCATCTTATTACCACACATTATCCAGACTAAATCTTTCATTTTTCCCCTCAGCTGAAATAGACTAAATCCAGTTAAAGAGACTCGTGTTTTATAATAGCATGCTCAGTTACAAAATAAACATTGTAATCATTATATTAGCATGCTCAGTTACAAGGTGAACATTGTAATCATTATATTAGCACGCTCAGTTACAAGGTAAACATTGTAATCATTACAATAGAAAGCTCAGTTACAAGATGAAAATTGTAATCATAATAGCATGTTCAGTTACAAGATGAACATTGTATTTATTATAATAGCACGTTCAATTACAAGATGAACATTGTAATTATTATAATAATGTGGTCAGTTACAAGGTGAACATTGTAATCATTACAATAGCGTGCTCAGTTACAAGGTGAACATTGTAATCATTATAAAAACATGCCCAGTTACAAGATGAACATTGTAATAGTTATAATAGCATGTTCAGTTACGAAGTGAACATTGTAATCCATATAATAGCATGCTCAGTTGCAAGATAAACATTGTAATCATTATAATATCATTTTCAGTTACAAGATGAAGATTGTAATCGACATAATAGCATGTTCAGTTACAAAATGAACATTGTCATCATTAAAATAGCATGTTCAGTTACAAGGTGAACATTGTAATCATTATAAAAACATGCTCAGTTACAAGGTGAACATTGTAATCATTATAATAGCATGTTCAGTTACAAGGTGGACATTGTAATCAGTATAAAAGCATGCTCAGTTGCAAAATGGACATTGTAATCATTACATTAGCATATTCAGTTACAAGATGAATATTGTAATTATTATAATAACATCATCAGTTACAAAATGAACATTGTATTCATTATATTAGCACGTTTAATTACAAGATGAACATTGTAATCATTACATTAATGTGCTCAGTTACAAGGTGAACATTGTAATCATTACAATAGCGTGCTCAGTTACAAGATGAACATTGTAATCATTATAAAAACATGCCCAGTTACAAGATGAACATTGTAATAGTTATAATTGCATGTTCAGTTACGAAGAGAACATTGTAATCATTATAATAGCATGCTCAGTTGCAAGATAAACATTGTAATCATTATAATATCATTTTCAGTTACAAGATGAAGATTGTAATCGACATAATAGCATGTTAAAATACAAGATGAAGATTGTAATCATTGTAATAGCATGTTCAGTTACAAAGTAAACATTGTAATCATTATAATAGCGTCAACGGTTACAAAATCATCATTGTAATTAATATAATAGCATGCTCAGTTACAAAATGAATATTGCAATTATTATATTAGCATATTTCATTACAAGATGAACATTGTAATCACTATTATAGCATATGTAGTTACAAGATGAACATTGTAATCATTATAAAAACATCATCAGTTACAAGGTGAAAATTGTAATCAGTATAAAAGCATGCTCAGTTGCAAAATGGACATTGTAATCATTACATTAGCATATTCACTTACAAGATGAATATTGTAATCATTATAATAACATCATCAGTTACAAAATGAACATTGTATTCATTATATTAGCACGTTTAATTACAAGATGAACATTGTAATCATTATAAAAGCATGTTCAGTTACAAGATGAACATTGTAATCATTATAAAACATCATCAGTTACAAGGTGAACATTGTAATCAGTATAAAAGCCTGCTCAGTTGCAAAATGGACATTGTAATTATTACATTAGCATATTCACTTACAAGATGAACATTGTAATCATTATAATAACATCATCAGTTACAAAATGTACATTGTATTCATTATTTTAGCACGTTCAATTGCAAGATGAACATTGTAATCATTATAAAGGCATGTTCAGTTACAAGGTGAACATTGTAATCATTATAAAGACATGCTCAGTTACAAGATGAACATTGTAATCATTATAATAGCATGTTCAGTTACAAGGTGGACATTGTAATCAGTATAAAAGCATGCTCAGTTGCAAAATGGACATTGTAATCATTACATTAGCATATTCAGTTACAAGATGAATACTGTAATCATTATAATAACATCATCAGTTACAAAATGAACATTGTATTTATTATATTAGCACGTCCAATTACAAGATGAACATTGTAGTCATTATAATATCATGCTCAGTTGCAAGATGAAGATTGTAATCGACATAATAGCATGTTCAGTTACAAAGTGAACATTGTAATCCTTATAATTGCATGTTCAGTTACAAGATGAACATTGTAATCATTATAAAAACATCATCAGTTGCAAGGTGAACATTGTAATCAGTATACAAGCATGCTCAGTTGCAAAATGGACATTGTAATCATTACAATAGCATATTCAGTTGCAAGATGAACATTGTAATCATTATAAAAATGGGCTCAGTTACAAGGTGAACATTGTAATCATTACAATAGCGTGTTCAGTTACAAGATGAACATTGTAATCATTATAATAGCATGTTCAGTTACTAGATTACCATTGTAATAATTTAATAGCGTGTTCAGTTACAAAATGAACATTGAAATCATTATAATAGAATGTTCAATGGCAAGATGAACATTGTAATCATTATAATAGCATATTCAGTTACAAGATGAACATTATAATAACCTAATACCGTGTTCATTTACAAAATGAACATTAAAATTATTAAAATAGCACGTTCAGTGACAAAATGATCATTAAAATTATTATAATAGCATGCTCAGTTACAAGGTGAACATTGTAATCATTATAATAGCGTCAACGGTTACAAGATGAACATTGTAAAAGTTAAAATAGCGTGTTCAGTTACAAAATGAACATTGAAATCATTATAATAGAATGTTCAGTGGCAAGATAAACATTGTAATCATTATAATAGCATATTCAGTTACAAGATGAACATTATAATAACCTAATACCGTGTTCATTTACAAAATGAACATTAAAATTATTAAAATAGCACGTTCAGTGACAAAATGATCATTAAAATTATTATAATAGCATGCTCAGTTCCAAGGTGAACATTGTAATCATTATAATAGCGTCAACGGTTACAAGATGAACATTGTAAAAGTTAAAATAGCATGTTCAGTTACGAAGTGAACATTATAATCATTATAATAGCATGCTCAGTTGCAAGATAAACATTGTAATCATTATAATATCATGCTCAGTTGCAAGATGAATATTGTAATCGACATAATAGCATGTTCAGTTACAAGATGAACATTGTAATTATTGTAATAGCATGTTCAGTTACAAAGTGAACATTGTAATCCTTATAATTGCATGTTCAATTACAAGATGAACATTGTAATCATTATAAAAACATCATCAGTTGCAAGGTGAACATTGTAATCAGTATACAAGCATGCTCAGTTGCAAAATGGACATTGTAATCATTACAATAGCGTATTTAGTTACAAGATGAACATTGTAATCATTATAATAATGTGCTCAGTTACAAGGTGAACATTGTAATCATTACAATAGCGTGCTCAGTTACAAGATGAACATTGTAATCATTATAATAGCATGTTCAGTTACAGGATGAACATTGTAATAATTTAAAAGCGTGTTCAGTTACAAAATGAACATTGAAATCATTATAATAGAATGTTCAGTGCCAAGATGAACATTGCAATCATTATAATAGCATATTCAGTTACAAGATGAACATTATAACATCCTAATACCGTGTTCAGTTACAAAATGAACATTGAAACCATTATAAGAGAATGTTCAGTGCCAAGATAAACATTGCAATCATTATAATAGCATATTCAGTTACAAGATGAACATTATAATAACCTAATACTGTGTTCAGTTACAAAATGAACATTAAAATTGTTATAATAGCACGTTCAGTGACAAGGTGAACATTTAAATCATTATAATAGCATGCTCAGTTACAAGGTGAACATTGTAATCATTATAATAGCGTCAACTGTTACAAAATCATCATTGTAATCAATATAATAGCATGCCTAGTTACAAAATGAATATTACAATCATTATATTAGCATATTTCATTACAAGATGAACATTGTAATCATTATTATAGCATATGTAGTTATAAGATGAGCATTGTAATCAGTATAAAAGCATGTTCTGTTGCAAAATGAACATTGTATTCATTATTTTAGCATGTTCAGTTACAAGATGAACATTGTAATCATAATAACAGCCTGGTCAGTTACAAGATGAACACTGTAATCATTGTAATAGCATGCTCAGTTACAAGATGAACATTGTAATCATTATAATAGCATATTCGGTTACAGGATGAACATTGCAATAACCTAATACCGTGTTCAGTTACAAAATGAACATTAAAACTATTATAATATTACTTTTAGTGACATGGTGAACATTGTAATCATTATAATAGCATGTTCAGTTACAAGGTGATTATTGTAATTACTATAATAGCACGTTCAGTTAGAAGACACCCTTTGTAATTATTATAATAGCATCTTCAGTTACAAGATAAACATTGTAATCATTATATTAGCACGTTTAGTTGAAACGTGAGGATTGTAATTGATATAATAGCATGTTCAGTTACAAGATAAATATTTTAGTTATTGTAATGGCATGTTCATTTACAAGGTGAACATTGTAATCATTATAATAACATGTTTACTTACAAGATGATCATTGTAATCATCATATTAGGACGTTCAGTTACAAGATGAACATTGTAATTATTATAATAGCATGTTCACTTACTAAATGAACATTGTAATTATATAATATCATGCTTAGTTACAAGATGAACATTGTTATCAGTATAATAGCATGTTCAGTAACAACATAAACATTGTATTCATTATAATAGCATGCTCAATTACAAGATGAACATTGTAATCAGTATAATAGCATGCTCAGTTACAAAATGGACATTGTAATCATTACATTAGCATATTCAGTTACAAGATGAATATTGTAATCATTATAATAACATCATCAGTTACAAAATGAACATTGTATTCATCATATTAGCACGTTCAATTACAAGATGAACATTGTAATCATTATAATATCATGCTCAGTTGCAAGATGAAGATTGTAATCGACATAATAGCATGTTCAGTTACAAGATGAACATTGTAATCATTGTAATAGCATGTTCAGTTACAAAGTGAACAATGTAATCTTTATAATTGCATGTTCAGTTACAAGATGAACATTGTAATGATTATAAAAACATCATCAGTTGCAAGGTGAACATTGTAATCAGTATACAAGCATGCTCAGTTGCAAAATGGACATTGTAATCATTACAATAGCATATTCAGGTACAAGATGAACATTGTAATCATTAAAATAATGTGCTCAGTTACAAGGTGAACATTGTAATCATTACAATAGCGTGCTCAGTTACAAGGTAAACATTGTAATCATTATAATAGCGTCAACGGTCACAAAATCATCATTGTAATCAATATAATAGCATGCTTAGTTATAAAATGAATATTGCAATCATTATATTAGCATATTAACATTACAAGATGAACATTGTAATAATTATTATAGCATATGTAGTTACAAGATGAACATTGTAATTATTATAAAATAATCATCGGTTACAAGGTGAACATTGTAATCAGTATAAAAGCATGCTCAGTTGCAAAATGGACATTGTAATCATTACATTAGCATATTCACTTACAAGATGAATATTGTAATTATTGTAATAACATCATCAGTTACAAAATAAACATTGTATTCATTATATTAGCACGTTCAATTACAAGATGAACATTGTAATCATTATAAAAGCATGTTCAGTTACAAGGTGAACATTGTATCATTATAAAAACATGCTCAGTTACAAGATGAACATTGTAATCATTATAATAGCATGTTCAGTTACAAGGTGGACATTGTATTCAGTATCAAACCATGCTCAGTTGGAAAATGGACATTGTAATCATTACATTAGCATATTCAGTTACAAGATGAATATTGTAATCATTATAATAACATCATCAATTACAAAATGAAGATTGTATTCATTATATTAGCACGTTCAATTACAAGATGAACATTGTAATCATTATAATATCATGCTCAGTTGCAAGATGAAGATTGTAATCGACATAATAGCATGTTCAGTTACAAGATGAACATTGTAATCATTGTAATAGCATGTTCAGTTACAAAGTGAACATTGTAATCATTATAAAAACATCATCAGTTGCAAGGTGAACATTGTAATCAGTATACAAGCATGCTCAGTTGCAAAATGGACATTGTAATCATTACAATAACATATTCAGTTACAAGATAACCATTGTAATCATTATTATAGCATATGTATTTACAAGATGAACATTGTAATCCTTATAAAAACATCATCAGTTACAAGGTGAACATTGTAATCAGTATAAAAGCATGCTCAGTTGCAAAATGGACATTGTAATCATTATAAAAATGTGCTCAGTTACAAGGTGAACATTGTCATCATTACAATAGCCTGCCCAGTTACAAGATGAACATTGTAATCATGATAAAAACATCATCAGTTGCAAGGTGAACATTGTAATCAGTATACAAGCATGCTCAGTTGCAAAATGGACATTGTAATCATTACAATAGCATATTTAGTTACAAGATGAACATTGTAATCATTATAATAATGTGCTCAGTTACAAGGTGAACATTGTGATCATTACAATAGCCTGCTCAGTTACAAGATGAACATTGTAATAGATAAATTAGCATGTTCAGTTACGAAGTGAACATTGTAATCATTATAATAGCATGCTCAGTTGCAAGATAAACATTGTTATCATTATAATATCATTTTCAGTTACAAGATGAAGATTGTAATCGACATAATAGCATGTTCAGTTACAAGATGCACATTGTAATCATTGTAATAGCATGTTCAGTTACAAAGTAAACATTGTAATCATTATAATAGCGTCAACGGTTACAAAATCATCATTGTAATCAATATAATAGCATGCTCAGTTACAAAATTAATATTGCAATTATTATATTAGCATATTTTATTACAAATGAACAATGTAATCATTATTATAGCATATGTAGTTACAAGATGAACATTGTAATCATTATAAAAACATCATCAGTTACAAAGTGAACATTGTAATCAGTATAAAAGCATGCTCAGTTGCAAAATGGACATTATAATCATTACATTAGAATATTCAGTTACAAGGTGAACATTGTAATCATTATAATAACATGTTCACTTACAAAATGAACATTGTATTCATTATATTAGCACGTTCAATTACAAGATGAACATTGTAATCATTAAAATAGCATGTTCAGTTACAAGGTGGACATTGTAATCAGTATAAAAGCATGCTCAGTTGCAAAATGGACATTGTAATCATTACATTAGCATATTCAGTCAGAAGATGGATATTGTAATCATTATAATAACATCATCAGTTACAAAATGAACATTGTATTCATTATATTAGCACGTTCAATTACAAGATGAACATTGTAATCATTATAAAAGCATGTTCAGTTACAAGGTGAACATTGTAATCATTATAAAAACATTCTCAGTTACAAGATGAACATTTAAATCATTATAATAGCATGTTCAGTTACAAGGTGGACATTTTAATCAGTATAAAAGCATGCTCAGTTGCAAAATGGACATTGTAATCATTACATTAGCATATTCAGTTACAAGATGAATATTGTAACATTATAATAACATCATCAGTTACAAAATGAACACTGCATTCATTATATTATCACGTTCAATTACAAGATGAACATTGTAATCATTATAATATCATGCTCAGTTGCAAGATGAAGATTGTAATCGACATAATAGCATGTTCAGTTACAAGATGAACATTGTAATCATTGTAATAGCATGTTCAGTTACAAAGTGATTTTTGTAATTACTATAATAGCATGTTCAGTTACAAGGTGAACACTGTAATCATTATAAAAACATGCTCAGTTACAAGATGAACATTGTAATCATTATATTAGCATGTTCAGTTACAAGGTGGACATTGTAATCAGTATAAAAGCATGCTCAGTTGCAAAATGGACATTGTAATCATTACATTAGCATATTCAGTTACAAGATGAATTCTGTAATAATTATAATAACATCATCAGTTACAAATAGAACATTGAATACATTATATTAGCACGTTCAATTACAAAGTAAACATTGTAATCATTATAAGAGCGTCAACGGTTACAAAATCATCATTGTAATCAATATAATGGCATGCTCAGTTACAAAATAAATATTTCAATCATGATATTAGCATATTTCATTACAAGATGAACATTGTAATCATTATTATAGCATATGTAGTTACAAGATGAACATTGTAATCATTATAAAACATCATCAGTTTCAAGGTGAACATTGTAATCAGTATAAAAGCATACTCATTTGCAAAATGGACATTGTAATCATTACATTAGCATATTCACTTACAAGATGAGCATTGTAATCATTATAATAACATCATCAGTTACAAAATGTACATTGTATTCATTACATTAGCACGTTCAATTGCAAGAGGAACATTGTAATCATTATAAAAGCATGTTCAGTTACAAGGTGGACATTGTAATCAGTATAAAAGCATGCTCAGTTGCAAAATGGACTTTGTAATCATTACATTAGCATATTCAGTTACAAGATGAATATTGTAATCATTATAATAACATTATCAGTTACAAAATGAACATTGTATTCATTATATTAGCACGTTCAATTACAAGATGAACATTGTAATCATTATGATATCATGCTCACTTGCAAGATGAAGATTGTAATCGACATAATAGCATGTTTAGTTACAAGATGAACATTGTAATCATTGTAATAGCATGTTCAGTTACAAAGTGAACATTATAATCCTTATAATTGCATGTTCAGTTGCAAGATAAACATTGTAATTATTATAATTGCATGTTCAGTTACAAGATGAACATTGTAATCATTGTAGTAGCATGTTCAGTTACCAGATGAACATTGTAAACAGTATAATAGCGTGCTCATTTACAAAATGAACATTGTCATCATTATAATAGCATGTTCAGTTACAAGGTGAACATTGTAATCATTATAATAGCATGTTCAGTTACAAGGTGGACTTTGTAATCAGTATAAAAGCATGCTCAGTTGCAAAATGGACATTGTAATCATTACATTAGCATATTCAGTAACAAGATGAATATTGTAATCATTATAATAACATCATCAGTTACAAAATGAACATTGTATTCATCATATTAGCACGTTCAATTACAAGATGAACATTGTAATCATTATAATATCATGCTCAGTTGCAAGATGAAGATTGTAATCGACATAATAGCATGTTCAGTTACAAGATGAACATTGTAATTATTGTAAAAGCATGTTCAGTTACAAAGTGAACATTGTAATCTTTATAATTGCATGTTCAGTTACAAGATGAACATTGTAATGATTATAAAAACATCATCAGTTGCAAGGTGAACATTGTAATCAGTATACAAGCATGCTCAGTTGCAAAATGGACATTGTAATCATTACAATAGCATATTCAGGTACAAGATGAACATTGTAATCATTAAAATAATGTGCTCAGTTACAAGGTGAACATTGTAATCATTACAATAGCGTGCTCAGTTACAAGGTGAACATTGTAATCATTATAATAGCGTCAACGGTTACAAAATCATCATTGTATTCAATAACATAGCATGCTCAGTTATAAAATGAATATTGCTATAATTATATTAGCATATTATCATTACAAGATGAACATTGTAATCAATATTATAGCATATGTAGTTACAAGATGAACATTGTAATTATTATAAAATAATCATCGGTTACAAGGTGAACATTGTAATCAGTATAAAAGCATGCTCAGTTGCAAAATGGACATTGTAATCATTACATTAGCATATTCACTTACAAGATGAATATTGTAATTATTGTAATAACATCATCAGTTACAAAATAAACATTGTATTCATTATATTAGCACGTTCAATTACAAGATGAACATTCTAATCATTATAAAAGCATGTTCAGTTACAAGGTGAACATTGTATCATTATAAAAACATGCTCAGATACAAGATGAACATTGTAATCATTATAATAGCATGTTCAGTTACAAGGTGGACATTGTATTCAGTATAAAAGCATGCTCAGTTGGAAAATGGACATTGTAATCATTACATTAGCATATTCAGTTACAAGATGAATATTGTAATCATTATAATAACATCATCAATTACAAAATGAAGATTGTATTCATTGTATTAGCACGTTCAATTACAAGATGAACATTGTAATCATTATAATATCATGCTCAGTTGCAAGATGCAGATTGTAATCGACATAATAGCATGTTCAGTTACAAGATGAACATTGTAATCATTGTAATAGCATGTTCAGTTACAAAGTGAACATTGTAATCATTATAAAAACATCATCAGTTGCAAGGTGAACATTGTAATCAGTATACAAGCATGCTCAGTTGCAAAATGGACTTTGTAATCATTACAATAGCATATTCAGTTACAAGATGAACATTGTAATCATTATTATAGCATATGTATTTACAAGATGAACATTGTAATCCTTATAAAAACATCATCAGTTACAAGGTGAACATTGTAATCAGTATAAAAGCATGCTCAGTTGCAAAATGGACATTGTAATCATTACATTAGCATATTCAGTTACAAGATGAATATTGTAATCATTAAAATAACATCATCAGTTACAAAATGAACATTGTATTCATTATATTAGCACGTTCAATTACAAGATGAACATTGTAATCATTATAATATCATGCTCAGTTGCAAGATGAAGATTGTAATCGACATAATAGCATGGTTTTTTAAAAGATGAACATTGTAATCATTATAATAGCATGTTCAGTTACAAAGTGAACATTATAATCCTTATAATTGCATGTTCAGTTACAAGATGAACATTGTAATTATTATAAAAACATCATCAGTTGCAAGGTGAACATTGTAATCAGTATACAAGCATGCTCAGTTGCAAAATGGACATTGTAATCATTACAATAGCATATTTAGTTACAAGATGAACATTGTAATCATTATAATAATGTGCTCAGTTACAAGGTGAACATTGTCACCATTACAATAGCGTGCCCAGTTACAAGATGAACATTGTAATCATTATAAAAACATGCCCAGTTACAAGATGAACATTGTAATAGTTAAATTAGCATGTTCAGTTACGAAGTGAACATTGTAATCATTATAATAGCATGCTCAGTTGCAAGATAAACATTGTTATCATTATAATATCATTTTCAGTTACAAGATGAAGATTGTAACCGACATAATAGCATGTTCAGTTACAAGATGAACATTGTAATCATTGTAATAGCATGTTCAGTTACAAAGTAAACATTGTAATCATTATAATAGCGTCAACTGTTACAAAATCATCATTGTAATCAATAAAATAGCATGATCAGTTACAAACTGAATATTGCAATCATTATATTAGCATATTTTTTTACAAGATGAACAATGTAATCATTATTGTAGCATATGTAGTTACAAGATGAACATTGTAATCATTATAAAAACATCATCAGTTACAAGATGAATATTGTAATCATTATAATAACATCATCAGTTACAAAATAAACATTGTATTCATTATATTAGCACGTTCAATTACAAGATGAATAATGTAATCATTATAAAAGCATGTTCAGTTACAAGGTGAACATTGTAATCAATATAAAAACATCATCAGTTGCAAGGTGAACATTGTAATCATTATAAAAACATGCTCAGTTACAAGATGAACATTGAAATCATTATAATAGCATGTTCAGTTACAAGGTGGACATTGTAATCAGTATAAAAGCATGCTCAGTTGCAAAATAGACATTATAATCATTACATTAGCATATTAAGTTACAAGATGAATGTTTTAATCATTATAATAACATCATCAGTTACAAAATGAACATTGTATTCATTATATTAGCACGTTCAATTACAAGATGAACATTGTAATCATTATAAAAGCATGTTCAGTTACAAAATGAACATTGTAATCATTATAAAAACATGTTCAGTTACAAGATGAACATTGAAATCATTATAATAGCATGTTCAATTACAAGGTGGACATTGTAATCAGTATAAAAGCATGCTCAGTTGCAAAATGGACATTGTAATCATTACATTAGCATATTCAGTTACAAGATGAATATTGTAATCATTATAATAACATCATCAGTTACAAAATGAACATTGTATTCATTATATTAGCACGTTCAATTACAAGATGAACATTGTAATCATTATAAAAACATCATCAGTTGCAAGGTGAACATTGTAATCATTATAAAAACATGCTCAGTTACAAGATGAACATTGAAATCATTATAATAGCATGTTCAGTTACAAGGTGGACATTGTAATCAGTATAAAAGCATGCTCAGTTGCAAAATAGACATTATAATCATTACATTAGCATATTAAGTTACAAGATGAATGTTTTAATCATTATAATAACATCATCAGTTACAAAATGAACATTGTATTCATTATATTAGCACGTTCAATTACAAGATGAACATTGTAATCATTATAAAAGCATGTTCAGTTACAAGGTGAACATTGTAATCATTATAAAAACATGTTCAGTTACAAGATGAACATTGAAATCATTATAATAGCATGTTCAGTTACAAGGTGGACATTGTAATCAGTATAAAAGCATGCTCAGTTGCAAAATGGACATTGTAATCATTACATTAGCATATTCAGTTACAAGATGAATATTGTAATCATTATAAGAACATCATCAGTTACAAAATGAACATTGTATTCATTATATTAGCACGTTCAATTACAAGATGAACATTGTAATCATTATAAAAACATCATCAGTTGCAAGGTGAACATTGTAATCAGTATACAAGCATGCTCAGTTGCAAAATGGACATTGTAATCATTACAATAGCACATTTAGTTACAAGATGAACATTGTAATCAATATAATAATGTGCTCAGTTACAAGGTGAACATTGTAATCATTACAATAGCGTGCTCAGTTACAAGATGAACATTGTAATCATTATAATAGCATGTTCAGTTACAGGATGAACATTGTAATAATTTAATAGCGTGTTTAGTTACAAAATGAACATTGAAATCATTATAATAGAATGTTCAGTGCCAAGATGAACATTGCAATCATTATAATAGCATATTCAGTTACAAGATGAACTTTATAATAACCTAATACCGTGTTCAGTTACAAAATGAACATTAAAATTATTATAATAGCACGTTCAGTGACAAGGTGAACATTTAAATCATTATATTAGCATGCTCAGTTACAAGGTGAACATTGTAATCATTATAATAGCGTCAACGGTTACAAAATCATTTTTGTAATTACTATAATATCATGCTCAGTTACAAAATGAATATTGCAATCATTATATTAGCATATTTCATTACAAGATGAACATTGTAATCGTTATTATAGCATATGTAGTTACAAGATGAACATTGTAATCAGTAAAAAAGCATGTTCAGTTGCAAAATGAACATTGTAATCATTATATTAACCTGTTCAGTTACAAGATAAACATTGTAATCGACATAATAACAGCATGGTCAGTTACAAGATGAACATTGTAATCATTGTAATAGCATGCTCAGTTACAAGATGAACATTGTAATCATTATAATAGCATATTCGGTTACAGGATGAACATTGCAATAACCTAATACCGTGTTCAGTTACAAAATGAACATTAAAACTATTATAATATCACTTTCAGTGACATGGTGAACATTGTAATCATTATAATAGCATGTTCAGTTACAAGGTAATTTTTGTAATTACTATAATAGCATGGTCAGTTACAAGACACCCTTTGTAATTATTATAATAGCATCTTCAGTTACAAGATAAACATTGTAATCATTATTTTAGCACGTTTAGTTAAAACGTGAGGATTGTAATCGATATATTAGCATGTTCTGCTACAAGATAAATATTGTAATTATTGTAATGGCATTTTCATTTACAAGGTGAACATTGTAATCATTATAATAACATGTTCACTTACAAGATGAACATTGTAATCATTATATTAGGACGTTCAGTTACAAGATGAACATTGTAATCATTATAATAGCATGTTCAGTTACAAAATGAACATTGTAATTATTATAATATCATGCTTAGTTACAAGATGAACATTGTTATCAGTATAATAGCATGTTCAGTTACAACATAAACATTGTAATCATTATAATAGCATGCTCAATTACAAGATGATCATTGTAATCAGTATAATAGCATGCTCAGTTACAAATTTAACAATGTAATCATTATACTAGTATGCTCAGTTACAAGATGAACATTGTAATCATTATTATAACATGTTCAGTTACCAGAGAGAACGACGTTAAAACCCAAGCACTCACTCAGTTACCAGATGAACATTGTAATCATTATATTAGGACGTTCAGTTACAAGATGAACATTGTAATCAATATAATAGCATATTCAGTTACAAAATGAACATTGTAATCATTATACTAGTATGCCCAGTTACAAGATGAACATTGTTATCAGTATAATAGCATGTTCAGTTACAACATGAACATTGTAATCATTATAATAGCATGTTCAGTTACAAGATGAACATTGTAATCAGTATAATAGCATGCTCAGTTACAAAATTAATATTGTAATCATTATACTAGTATGCCCAGTTACAAGATGAACATTGTAATCAGTATAATAGCGTGCTCAGTTACAAGATGAACATTGTAATCATTATAATAGCATGTTCAGTTACCAGATGAACATTGTAAGAATTATTTTTAGAATAAATCGCTTCCAAACTCTGGTATATTCACCTTAGTTTAACTAAACGCCATCATATCGTATTTAAGTTAATTACATGTAATATTGTAATAGGCATGTTCTTAAGTCACGTGGCCCTTTGTTTAGCCTTTTAAAACGGAAAATACAGGTATGCACATTTAAGAGAACTTATGTTTGTCCTTTTTTAAAACCATTTTCTTCATTCCTCAATGAAAAATACATGCATTGTTTCGCACCCCTATTTGCAGCGTACTGGCAATGGGCCAAATGTGTAGAATACGATATCTGTGAAATTAATCTGACTGCAATAAGATCAGAAAATTCGACCCCAATTCTTTGATGGTTTCTCTACGGTTCTTCTATATCGGGACTAGTCTTGCTGACAATGGTAACTGATGCTCGTCGGCAGGTACACGTACGTTAATGAGATCAATAACTTTGTCTCTTTCTTTCAGGACAAATATGTACCTTATTAAACTAACGGTTTTGACAGATAAATGTAACAGCTCTGTGATCTCATCATGTTAGAAATGAAATAAAAAATGCGATATAGACGTACTTGAGCTCCTAATATGTTTTTTCCAGAGTGCTTACGGTGGACTTCGTTTGGATTCTGTGAGGGTTTTGATAGGTCTGTTATATGTTAATTGTGGATTACTGAAAACTCGCACCACTAATATTATATGTACAAACATGTATGCTTAAAGCCTTCCTTTCACTAGGAAATAAAATAGCCTGAGTAGGAGCCTTGTCAGGTGGGGTTATGTATGGGAGGACTAAGGTTTGCCTGAAGTGAAAGACATAGGTACAGTAAATGGCGCAGAGACATACATGTCTTTACAGATAAATGTTATCTGATCGTCAGTTGCACAGACCGGCCCGGATAGCACAGTTGGTAGAGCGTCCGCTTCGGGACCGGTAGATCCAGGATCAATCCTTGGTCGAGTCACACCTAAGACTTTAAAAGAGGAAGTTGTAACTTCCTCGTTTGGCGTTCAGCATGAAGGGGATAGTGCAACGACTGGCTGACCCGTTTCAGTATAATGGCTCGAGCGGGGCGGCTTACTTGCCTTCGGTAAGTCGTCTCAGTGATGCAGCACTAAATAAAAGAGCGGTGAAAATCCGTCCTGCAACAAGGAGGCACATTACACGTGCATGCACCCTAATGATTCCTTCGTCGTCATATGACTGAAAAATTGTTGAGTACGACGTTAAACCCCAAGCACTCACTCACTCACTCAGTTGCACAGCGACATACATGTCTATACAGAAAAATGCTATCTGATCGCAGTCAGTGTAAAATTCCTGACGGTGTTTACTGTGCAGCAGAGATTCAGGATGGTGCTTACTGTGTAGCAGTGTTTCAGGATGGTATTTACTGTGCAGCAGAGATTCAGGATGGTGTTTACGGTGCAACAGAGATTCAGTATGGTGTTAATTGATTTAATCAACGATTCAGGAAAACACAGTGATCCAGGTTTAGAAGCTGCCTGACTTCAGGTTATATTAATATCTTGAAGTAATGATACTTCGTTGCTTGAAACCATTTAAACATCCGAATTCCACTGACTCTGTCAACACGCTGGATGAAAGAATAAATTGGAGTGAAATCAGTTAGAGAAACACATGATTTTCTATCGGCCTCACAACGTTTTACATTTTACTTACTTATTTAATTTTTGTTTGAGGAGGGCCTCAGTTATCGAGGGGGTCAGCACGCCATCGCCCTGCAATGGGCTTCCAACCGATGCGGTCGCTGTGAGTTCAAGTCCAGCTCAGGCTGGCTTCCTCTTTTTGCCGTCCATGAGGAGGTCTTCTGGCAACCTGCGGGTAGTCGTGGGTTTCCCCCAGTACACCAAATAAATAAATAAATAATGTTACGACCCAAAACTGTCTGTATTATAAAGAGATGGCTTGTTCGAAATACACGACAGTTTAGCCGCACAAAAAAGTAACCAAAACCAGCAGATTTTTTTTTTAACAATTTATTACATTTAACAGGAACAGATAACAAGACTTTTACAAGAGCTAAAATACTTAAGTTTAACAAGAAATGATAGCAATATCTATACAAATACTAAAGTACTTACACAATGCTGAAAAATGCACAGAGGCAATATTTACAAGAGGGAAAGTCCACAGTATAACTGAGTGTATGACGACATATACACAAAATTCCACAGACAGGGTCCGTGTACTAATAAGCACTGTGTACACAAGAGCACAAATTAAGCCTTTGAAGCCTTTGTTGCTAACTAGATAGCGTTTTAGATCTCTTGAAATGACACCTGAAAGGTTTGATTCAATTGTTGTGTAACAGTAATCACCGAATGACTGGATGATTGGGTTTGACGTCACATTGTAATGCAAGTATGAAAGAAAGATTCAAAGGTTGAAAGCAATCACTGCGAGGTGTTACTTAAAAATCAGGTTGCCTTACACCTGTCAAGGCACGGGATACCACGGATTGCAGATAGTTCTCTGCTGATTTATTTTCATTTATTTTTGTCGATTGTTGAGAAACCTTGCTATAATGACTGAAAAGAGAAACGATCATAAAAGCTGCGGGACCAAGTGTTCTCTGTAATCCCACATGGAACACTGGGGTTAGAGCTGATTTCCTAGCTGGCACCATCTTTTAAGTGCCAATATTGAGAAATGCCTTCTATTTCTTCTCAACGATCAACGGTACAAAGATGCAGTTTGGACCAAATACACGCTAAAAAGCTCATCTTATCCCCACACATTATCCAGACTAAATCTTTCATTTTTCCCCTCAGCTGAAATAGACTAAATCCAGTTAAAGAGACACGTGTTTTATAATAGCATGCTCAGTTACAAGATAAACATTGTAATCATTATATTAGCATGCTCAGTTACAAGGTGAACATTGTAATCATTATATTAGCACGCTCAGTTACAAGGTAAACATTGTAATCATTATAATAGAAAGCTCAGTTACAAGATGAAAATTGTAATCATAATAGAATATTCAGTTACAAGATAAACATTGTAATCATTATAATAGCATGTTCAGTTACAAGGTGAACATTGTAATCATTATAAAAACATGCCCAGTTACAAGATGAACATTGTAATAGTTAAAATAGCATGTTCAGTTACTAGATTAACATTGTAATAATTTAATAGCGTGTTCAGTTACAAAATGAACATTGAAATCATTATAATAGAATGTTCAGTGGCAAGATGAACATTGTAATCATTATAATAGCATATTCAGTTACAAGATGAACATTATAATAACCTAATACCGTGTTCATTTACAAAATGAACATTAAAATTATTAAAATAGCACGTTCAGTGACAAAATGATCATTAAAATTATTATAATAGCATGCTCAGTTACAAGGTGAACATTGTAAAAGTTAAAATAGCAAGTTCAGTTACGAAGTGAACATTATAATCATTATAATAGCATGCTCAGTTGCAAGATAAACATTGTAATCATTATAATATCATTTTCAGTTACAAGATGAAAATTGTAATCGACATAATAGCATGTTCAGTTACATGATGAACATTGTAATCATTGTAATAACATGTTCAGTTACAAAGTAAACATTGTAATCATTATAATAGCGTCAACGGTTACAAAATCATCATTGTAATCAATATAATAGCATGCTCAGTTACAAAATGAATATTGCAATCATTATATTAGCATATTTCATTACAAGATGAACATTGTAATCATTATTATAGCATATGTAGTTACAAGATGAACATTGAAATCATTATAATAGAATGTTCAGTTACAAGGTGGACATTGTAATCAGTATAAAAGCATGCTCAGTTGCAAAATGGACATTGTAATCATTACATTAGCATATTCAGTTACAAGATGAATATTGTAATCATTATAATAACATCATCAGTTACAAAATGAACATTGTATTCATTATATTAGCACGTTCAATTACAAGATGAACATTGTAATCATTATAATATCATGCGCAGTTGCAAGATGAAGATTGTTATCATTATAATATCATTTTCAGTTACAAGATTAACATTGTAATCATTGTAATAGCATGTTCAGTTACAAAGTGAACATTGTAATCCTTATAATTGCATGTTCAATTACAAGATGAACATTGTAATCATTATAAAAACATCATCAGTTGCAAGGTGAACATTGTAATCAGTATACAAGCATGCTCAGTTGCAAAATGGACATTGTAATCATTACAATAGCATATTTAGTTACAAGATGAACATTGTAATCATTATAATAATGTGCTCAGTTACAAGGTGAACATTGTAATCATTACAATAGCGTGCTCAGTTACAAGATGAACATTGTAATCATTATAATAGCATGTTCAGTTACAGGATGAACATTGTAATAATTTAATAGCGTGTTCAGTTACAAAATGAACATTGAAATCATTATAATAGAATGTTTAGTGCCAAGATGAACATTGCAATCATTATAATAGCATATTCAGTTACAAGATGAACATTATAATAACCTAATACCGTGTTCAGTTACAAAATGAACATTAAAATTATTATAATAGCACGTTCAGTGACAAGGTGAACATTTAAATCATTATATTAGCATGCTCAGTTACAAGGTGAACATTGTAATCATTATAATAGCGTCAACGGTTACAAAATCATTATTGTAATCAATATAATATCATGCTCAGTTACAAAATGAATATTGCAATCATTATATTAGCATATTTCATTACAAGATGAACATTGTAATCATTATTATAGCATATGTAGTTACAAAATGAACATTGTAATCAGTAAAAAGCATGTTCAGTTGCAAAATGAACATTGTAATCATTATATTAGCATGTTCAGTTACAAGAGAAACATTGTAATCATAAAAACAGCATGGTCAGTTACAAGATGAACATTGTAATCATTGTTATAGCATGCTCAGTTACAAGATGAACATTGTAATCATTATAATAGCATATTCTGTTACAGGATGAACATTGCAATAACCTAATACCGTGTTCAGTTACAAAATGAACATTAAAACTATTATAATATCACTTTCATTGACATGGTGAACATTGTAATCATTATAATAGCATGTTCAGTTACAAGGTGATTTTTGTAATTACTATAATAGCATGGTCAGTTACAAGACACCCTTTGTAATTATTATAATAGCATCTTCAGTTACAAGATAAACATTGTAATCATTATTTTAGCACGTTTAGTTAAAACGTGAGGATTGTAATCGATATAATAGCATGTTCTGCTACAAGATAAATATTGTAATTATTGTAATGGCATTTTCATTTACAAGGTGAACATTGTAATCATTATAATAACATGTTCACTTACAAGATGAACATTGTAATCATTATATTAGGACGTTCAGTTACAAGATGAACATTGTAATCATTATAATAGCATGTTCAGTTACAAAATGAACATTGTAATTATTATAATATCATGCTTAGTTACAAGATGAACATTGTTTTCAGTATAATAGCATGTTCAGTTACAACATAAACATTGTAATCATTATAATAGCATGCTCAATTACAAGATGAACATTGTAATCAGTACAATAGCATGCTCAGTTACAAATTTAACAATGTAATCATTATACTAGTATGCTCAGTTACAAGATGATCATTGTAATCATTATAATATCATGCGCAGTTGCAAGATGAAGATTGGAATCGACATAATAGCATTTTTAGTTACAAGATTAACATTGTAATCATTGTAATAGCATGTTCAGTTACAAAGTGAACATTGTAATCCTTATAATTGCATGTTCAATTACAAGATGAACATTGTAATCATTATAAAAACATCATCAGTTGCAAGGTGAACATTGTAATCAGTATACAAGCATGCTCAGTTGCAAAATGGACATTGTAATCATTACAATAGCATATTTAGTTACAAGATGAACATTGTAATCATTATAATAATGTGCTCAGTTACAAGGTGAACATTGTAATCATTACAATAGCGTGCTCAGTTACAAGATGAACATTGTAATCATTATAATAGCATGTTCAGTTATAGGATGAACATTGTAATAATTTAATAGCGTGTTCAGTTACAAAATGAACATTGAAATCATTATAATAGAATGTTCAGTGCCAAGGTGAACATTTAAATCATTATATTAGCATGCTCAGTTACAAGGTGAACGTTGTAATCATTATAATAGCGTCAACGGTTACAAAATCATTATTGTAATCAATATAATATCATGCTCAGTTACAAAATGAATATTGCAATCATTATATTAGCATATTTCATTACAAGATTAATATTGTAATCATTATTATAGCATATGTAGTTACAAGATGAACATTGTAATCAGTAAAAAAGCATGTTCAGTTGCAAAATGAACATTGTAATCATTATATTAGCATATTCGGTTACAGGATGAACATTGCAATAACCTAATACCGTGTTCAGTTTCAAAATGAACATTAAAACTATTATAATATCACTTTCAGTGACATGGTGAACATTGTAATCATTATAATAGCATGTTCAGTTACAAGGTGATTTTTGTAATTACTATAATAGATGGTCAGTTACAAGACACCCTTTGTAATTATTATAATAGCATCTTCAGTTACAAGATAAACATTGTAATCATTATTTTAGCACGTTTAGTTAAAACGTGAGGATTGTAATCGATATAATAGCATGTTCTGCTACAAGATAAATATTGTAATTATTGTAATGGCATTTTCATTTACAAGGTGAACATTGTAATCATTATAATAACAGGTTCACTTACAAGATGAACATTGTAATCATTACATTAGGACGTTCAGTTACAAGATGAACATTGTAATCATTATAATAGCATGTTCAGTTACAAAATGAACATTGTAATTATTATAATATCATGCTTAGTTACAAGATGAACATTGTTATCAGTATAATAGCATGTTCAGTTACAACATAAACATTGTAATCATTATAATAGCATGCTCAATTACAAGATGAACATTGTAATCAGTTTAATAGCATGCTCAGTTACAAATTTAACAATGTAATCATTATACTAGTGTGCTCAGTTACAAGATGAACATTGTAATCATTATAATAACATGTTCAGTTACCAGAGAGAACGACGTTAAAACCCAAGCACTCACTCAGTTACCAGATGAACATTGTAATCATTATATTAGGACGTTCAGTTACAAGATGAACATTGTAATCAATATAATAGCATATTCAGTTACAAAATGAACATTGTAATCATTATACTAGTATGCCCAGTTACAAGATGAACATTGTTATCAGTATAATAGCATGTTCAGTTACAACATGAACATTTTAATCATTATAATAGCATGTTCAGTTGCAAGATGAACATTGTAATCAGTATAATAGCATGCTCAGTTACAAAATTAATATTGTAATCATTATACTAGTATGCCCAGTTACAAGATGAACATTGTAATCAGTATAATAGCGTGCTCAGTTACAGGATGAACATTGTAATCATTATAATAGCATGTTCAGTTACCAGATGAACATTGTAAGAATTATTTTTAGAATAAATCGCTTCCAAACTCTGGTATATTCACCTTAGTTTAACTAAACGCCATCATATCGTATTTAAGTTAATTACATGTAATATTGTAATAGGCATGTTCTTAAGTCAAGTGGCCCTTTGTTTAGCCTTTTAAAACGGAAACTACAGGTATGCAAATTTAAGAGAACTTATGTTTGTCCTTTTTTAAAACCATTTTCTTCATTCCTCAATGAAAAATACATGCATTGTTTCGCACCCCTATTTGCAGCGTACTGGCAATGGGCCAAATGTGTAGAATACGATATCTGTGAAATTAATCTGACTGCAATAAGATCAGAAAATTCGACCCCAATTCTTTGATGGTTTCTCTACGGTTCTTCTATATCGGGACTAGTCTTGCTGACAATGGTAACTGATGCTCGTCGGCAGGTACACGTACGTTAATGAGATCAATAACTTTGTCTCTTTCTTTCAGGACAAATATGTACCTTATTAAACTAACGGTTTTGACAGATAAATGTAACAGCTCTGTGATCTCATCATGTTAGAAATGAAATAAAAAATGCGATATAGACGTACTTGAGCTCCTAATATGTTTTTTCCAGAGTGCTTACGGTGGACTTCGTTTGGATTCTGTGAGGGTTTTGATAGGTCTGTTATATGTTAATTGTGGATTACTGAAAACTCGCACCACTAATATTATATGTACAAACATGTATGCTTAAAGCCTTCCTTTCACTAGGAAATAAAATAGCCTGAGTAGGAGCCTTGTCAGGTGGGGTTATGTATGGGAGGACTAAGGTTTGCCTGAAGTGAAAGACATAGGTACAGTAAATGGCGCAGAGACATACATGTCTTTACAAATAAATGTTATCTGATCGTCAGTTGCACAGACCGGCCCGGATAGCACAGTTGGTAGAGCGTCCGCTTCGGGACCGGTAGATCCAGGATCAATCCTTGGTCGAGTCACACCTAAGACTTTAAAAGAGGAAGTTGTAACTTCCTCGTTTGGCGTTCAGCATGAAGGGGATAGTGCAACGACTGGTTGACCCGTTTCAGTATAATGGCTCGGGCGGGGCGGCTTACTTGCCTTCGGTAAGTCGTCTCAGTGATGCAGCACTAAATAAAAGGGCGGTGAAAATCCGTCCTCCTGCAACAAGGAGGCACATTACACGTGCATGCACCCTAATGATTCCTTCGTCGTCATATGACTGAAAAATTGTTGAGTACGACGTTAAACCCCAAGCACTCACTCACTCACTCAGTTGCACAGCGACATACATGTCTATACAGAAAAATGCTATCTGATCGCAGTCAGTGTAAAATTCCTGACGGTGTTTACTGTGCAGCAGAGATTCAGGATGGTGCTTACTGTGTAGCAGAGTTTCAGGATGGTATTTACTGTGCAGCAGAGATTCAGGATGGTGTTTACGGTGCAACAGAGATTCAGTATGGTGTTAATTGATTTAATCAACGATTCAGGAAAACACAGTGATCCAGGTTTAGAAGCTGCCTGACTTCAGGTTATATTAATATCTTGAAGTAATGATACTTCGTTGCTTGAAACCATTTAAACATCCGAATTCCACTGACTCTGTCAACACGCTGGATGAAAGAATAAATTGGAGTGAAATCAGTTAGAGAAACACATGATTTTCTATCGGCCTCACAACGTTTTACATTTTACTTACTTATTTAATTTTTGTTTGAGGAGGGCCTCAGTTACCGAGGGGGTCAGCACGCCATCGCCCTGCAATGGGCTTCCAACCGATGCGGTCGCTGTGAGTTCAAGTCCAGCTCAGGCTGGCTTCCTCTTTTTGCCGTCCATGAGGAGGTCTTCTGGCAACCTGCGGGTAGTCGTGGGTTTCCCCCAGTACACCAAATAAATAAATTAATAATGTTACGACCCAAACTGTCTGTATTATAAAGAGATGGCTTGTTCGAAATACACGACAGTTTAGCCGCACATAAAAGTAACCAAAACCAGCAGATTTTATTTTTCAACAATTTATTACATTTAACAGGAACAGATAACAAGACTTTTACAAGAGCTAAAATACTTAAGTTTAACAAGAAATGATAGCAATATCTATACAAATACTAAAGTACTTACACAATGCTGAAAAATGCACAGAGGCAATATTTACAAGAGCGAAAGTCCACGGTATAACTGAGTGTATGACGACATATACACAAAATTCCACAGACAGGGTCCGTGTACTAATAAGCACTGTGTACACAAGAGCACAAATTAAGCCTTTGAAGCCTTTGTTGCTAATTAGATAGCGTTTTAGATCTCTTGAAATGACACCTGAAAGGTTTGATTCAATTGTTGTGTAACAGTAATCACCGAATGACTGGATGATTGGGTTTGACGTCACATTGTAATGCAAGTATGAAAGAAAGATTCAAAGGTTGAAAGCAATCACTGCGCGGTGTTACTTAAAAATCAGGTTGCCTTACACCTGTCAAGGCACGGGATACCACGGATTGCAGATAGTTCTCTGCTGATTTATTTTCATATTTTTTTGTCGATTGTTGAGAAACCTTGCTATAATGACTGAAAAGAGAAACGATCATAAAAGCTGCGGGACCAAGTGTTCTCTGTAATCCCACATGGAACACTGGGGTTAGAGCTGATTTCCTAGCTGGCACCATCTTTTAAGTGCCAATATTGAGAAATGCCTTCTATTTCTTCTCAACGATCAACGGTACAAAGATGCAGTTTGGACCTAATACACGCTAAAATGCTCATCTTATTACCACACATTATCCAGACTAAATCTTTCATTTTTCCCCTTAGCTGAAATAGACTAAATCCAGTTAAAGAGACTCGTGTTTTATAATAGCATGCTCAGTTACAAGATAAACATTGTAATCATTATATTAGCATGCTCAGTTACAAGGTGAACATTGTAATCATTATATTAGCACGCTCAGTTACAAGGTAAACATTGTAATCATTACAATAGAAAGCTCAGTTACAAGATGAAAATTGTAATCATAATAGCATGTTCAGTTACAAGATGAACATTGTAATTATTATAATAGCACGTTCAATTACAAGATGAACATTGTAATTATTATAATAATGTGGTCAGTTACAAGGTGAACATTGTAATCATTACAATAGCGTGCTCAGTTACAAGGTGAACATTGTAATCATTATAAAAACATGACCAGTTACAAGATGAACATTGTAATAGTTATAATAGCATGTTCAGTTACGAAGTGAACATTGTAATCCATATAATAGCATGCTCAGTTGCAAGATAAACATTGTAATCATTATAATATCATTTTCAGTTACAAGATGAAGATTGTAATCGACATAATAGCATGTTCAGTTACAAAATGAACATTGTCATCATTAAAATAGCATGTTCAGTTACAAGGTGAACATTGTAATCATTATAAAAACATGCTCAGTTACAAGGTGAACATTGTAATCATTATAATAGCATGTTCAGTTACAAGGTGGACATTGTAATCAGTATAAAAGCATGCTCAGTTGCAAAATGGACATTGTAATCATTACATTAGCATATTCAGTTACAAGATGAATATTGTAATTATTATAATAACATCATCAGTTACAAAATGAACATTGTATTCATTATATTAGCACGTTCAATTACAAGATGAACATTGTAATCATTATATTAATGTGCTCAGTTACAAGGTGAACATTGTAATCATTACAATAGCGTGCTCAGTTACAAGATGAACATTGTAATCATTATAAAAACATGCCCAGTTACAAGATGAACATTGTAATAGTTATAATTGCATGTTCAGTTACGAAGAGAACATTGTAATCATTATAATAGCATGCTCAGTTGCAAGATAAACATTGTAATCATTATAATATCATTTTCAGTTACAAGATGAAGATTGTAATCGACATAATAGCATGTTAAAATACAAGATGAACATTGTAATCATTGTAATAGCATGTTCAGTTACAAAGTAAACATTGTAATCATTATAATAGCGTCAACGGTTACAAAATCATCATTGTAATTAATATAATAGCATGCTCAGTTACAAAATGAATATTGCAATTATTATATTAGCATATTTCATTACAAGATGAACATTGTAATCACTATTATAGCATATGTAGTTACAAGATGAACATTGTAATCATTATAAAAACATCATCAGTTACAAGGTGAAAATTGTAATCAGTATAAAAGCATGCTCAGTTGCAAAAAGGACATTGTAATCATTACATTAGCATATTCACTTACAAGATGAATATTGTAATCATTATAATAACATCATCAGTTACAAAATGAACATTGTATTCATTATATTAGCACGTTTAATTACAAGATGAACATTGTAATCATTATAAAAGCATGTTCAGTTACAAGATGAACATTGTAATCATTATAAAACATCATCAGTTACAAGGTGAACATTGTAATCAGTATAAAAGCCTGCTCAGTTGCAAAATGGACATTGTAATTATTACATTAGCATATTCACTTACAAGATGAACATTGTAATCATTATAATAATATCATCAGTTACAAAATGTACATTGTATTCATTATTTTAGCACGTTCAATTACAAGATGAACATTGTAATCATTATAAAAGCATGTTCAGTTACAAGGTGAACATTGTAATCATTATAAAGACATGCTCAGTTACAAGATGAACATTGTAATCATTATAATAGCATGTTCAGTTACAAGGTGGACATTGTAATCAGTATAAAAGCATGCTCAGTTGCAAAATGGACATTGTAATCATTACATTAGCATATTCAGTTACAAGATGAATACTGTAATCATTATAATAACATCATCAGTTACAAAATGAACATTGTATTTATTATATTAGCACGTCCAATTACAAGATGAACAATTGTAGTCATTATAATATCATGCTCAGTTGCAAGATGAAGATTGTAATCGACATAATAGCATGTTCAGTTACAAAGTGAACATCGTAATCCTTATAATTGCATGTTCAGTTACAAGATGAACATTGTAATCATTATAAAAACATCATCAGTTGCAAGGTGAACATTGTAATCAGTATACAAGCATGCTCAGTTGCAAAATGGACATTGTAATCATTACAATAGCATATTCAGTTGCAAGATGAACATTGTAATCATTATAAAAATGGGCTCAGTTACAAGGTGAACATTGTAATCATTACAATAGCGTGTTCAGTTACATGATGAACATTGTAATCATTATAATAGCATGTTCAGTTACTAGATTACCATTGTAATAATTTAATAGCGTGTTCAGTTACAAAATGAACATTGAAATCATTATAATAGAATGTTCAATGGCAAGATGAACATTGTAATCATTATAATAGCATATTCAGTTACAAAATGAACATTATAATAACCTAATACCGTGTTCATTTACAAAATGAACATTAAAATTATTAAAACAGCACGTTCAGTGACAAAATGATCATTAAAATTATTATAATAGCATGCTCAGTTACAAGGTGAACATTGTAATCATTATAATAGCGTCAACGGTTACAAGATGAACATTGTAAAAGTTAAAATAGCATGTTCAGTTACGAAGTGAACATTATAATCATTATAATAGCATGCTCAGTTGCAAGATAAACATTGTAATCATTATAATATCATGCTCAGTTGCAAGATGAATATTGTAATCGACATAATAGCATGTTCAGTTACAAGATGAACATTGTAATCATTGTAATAGCATGTTCAGTTACAAAGTGAACATTGTAATCCTTATAATTGCATGTTCATCTACAAGATGAACATTGTAATCATTATAAAAACATCATCAGTTGCAAGGTGAACATTGTAATTAGAATACAAGCATGCTCAGTTGCAAAAAGGACATTGTAATCATTACAATAGCATATTTAGTTACAAGATGAACATTGTAATCATTATAATCATGTGCTCAGTTACAAGGTGAACATTGTAATCATTACAATAGCATGCTCAGTTACAAGATGAACATTGTAATCATTATAATAGCATGTTCAGTTACAAGGTGAACATTGTAATCATTACAATAGCATGCTCAGTTACAAGATGAACATTGTAATAGTTAAAATAGCATGTTCAGTTACTAGATTAACATTGTAATAATTTAATAGCGTGTTCAGTTACAAAATGAACATTGAAATCATTATAATAGAATGTTCAGTGGCAAGATGAACATTGTAATCATTATAATAGCATATTCAGTTACAAGATGAACATTATAATAACCTAATACCGTGTTCATTTACAAAATGAACATTAAAATTATTAAAATAGCACGTTCAGTGACAAAATGATCATTAAAATTATTATAATAGCATGCTCAGTTACAAGGTGAACATTGTAAAACTTAAAATAGCAAGTTCAGTTACATAGTGAACATTATAATCATTATAATAGCATGCTCAGTTGCAAGATAAACATTGTAATCATTATAGTATCATTTTCAGTTACAAGATGAAAATTGTAATTGACATAATAGCATGTTCAGTTACATGATGAACATTGTAATCATTGGAATAGCATGTTCAGTTACAAAGTAAACATTGTAATTATTATAATAGCGTCAACGGTTACAAAATCATCATTGTAATCAATATAATAGCATGCTCAGTTACAAAATGAATATTGCAATCATTATATTAGCATATTTCATTACAAGATGAACATTGTAATCATTATTATAGCATATGTAGTTACAAGATGAACATTGAAATCATTATAATAGCATGTTCAGTTACAAGGTGGACATTGTAATCAGTATAAAAGCATGCTCAGTTGCAAAATGGACATTGTAATCATTACATTAGCATATTCAGTTACAAGATGAATATTGTAATCATTATAATAACATCATCAGTTACAAAATGAACATTGTATTCATTATATTAGCACGTTCAATTACAAGATGAACATTGTAATCATTATAATATCATGCGCAGTTGCAAGATGAAGATTGGAATCGACATAATAGCATTTTCAGTTACAAGATTAACATTGTAATCATTGTAATAGCATGTCCAGTTACAAAGTGAACATTGTAATCCTTATAATTACATGTTCAGTTACAAGATGATCATTGTAATCATTATAAAAACATCATCAGTTGCAAGGTGAACATTGTAATCATTATAAAAACATGCTCAGTTACAAGATGAACATTGAAATCATTATAATAGCACGTTCAGTTACAAAGTGGACATTGTAATCAGTATAAAAGCATGCTCAGTTGCAAAATGGACATTATAATCATTACATTAGCATATTCAGTTACAAGATGAATATTTTAATGATTATAATAACATCATCAGTTACAAAATGAACATTGTATTCATTATATTAGCACGTTCAATTACAAGATGAACATTGTAATCATTATAAAAGCATGTTCAGTTACAAGGTGAACATTGTAATCATTATAAAAACATGTTCAGTTACAAGATGAACATTGAAATCAATATAATAGCATGTTCAGTTACAAGGTGGACATTGTAATCAGTATAAAAGCATGCTCAGTTGCAAAATGGGCATTGTAATCATTACATTAGCATATTCAGTTACAAGATGAATATTGTAATCATTATAATAACATCATCAGTTACAAAATGAACATTGTATTCATTATATTAGCACGTTCAATTACAAGATGATCATTGTAATCATTATAATATCATGCTCAGTTGCACGATGAACATTGTAATCGACATAATAGCATGTTCAGTTACAAGATGAACATTGTAATCATTGTAATAGCATGTTCAGTTACAAAGTGAACATTGTAATCCTTATAATTGCATGTTCAATTACAAGATGAACATTGTAATCATTATAAAAACATCATCAGTTGCAAGGTGAACATTGTAATCAGTATACAAGCATGCTCAGTTGCAAAATGGACATTGTAATCATTACAATAGCATATTTAGTTACTAGATGAACATTGTAATCATTATAATAATGTGCTCAGTTACAAGGTGAACATTGTAATCATTACAATAGCGTGCTCAGTTACAAGATGAACATTGTAATCATTATAATAGCATGTTCAGTTACAGGATGAACATTGTAATAATTTAAAAGCGTGTTCAGTTACAAAATGAACATTGAAATCATTATAATAGAATGTTCAGTGCCAAGATGAACATTGCAATCATTATAATAGCATATTCAGTTACAAGATGAACATTATAACATCCTAATACCGTGTTCAGTTACAAAATGAACATTGAAACCATTATAAGAGAATGTTCAGTGCCAAGATAAACATTGCAATCATTATAATAGCATATTCAGTTACAAGATGAACATTATAATAACCTAATACTGTGTTCAGTTACAAAATGAACATTAAAATTGTTATAATAGCACGTTCAGTGACAAGGTGAACATTTAAATCATTATAATAGCATGCTCAGTTACAAGGTGAACATTGTAATCATTAAAATAGCGTCAACTGTTACAAAATCATCATTGTAATCAATATAATAGCATGCCTAGTTACAAAATGAATATTACAATCATTATATTAGCATATTTCATTACAAGATGAACATTGTAATCATTATTATAGCATATGTAGTTATAAGATGAGCATTGTAATCAGTATAAAAGCATGTTCTGTTGCAAAATGAACATTGTAATCATTATTTTAGCATGTTCAGTTACAAGATGAACATTGTAATCATAATAACAGCATGGTCAGTTACAAGATGAACACTGTAATCATTGTAATAGCATGCTCAGTTACAAGATGAACATTGTAATCATTATAATAGCATATTCGGTTACAGGATGAACATTGCAATAACCTAATACCGTGTTCAGTTACAAAATGAACATTAAAACTATTATAATATCACTTTTAGTGACATGGTGAACATTGTAATCATTATAATAGCATGTTCAGTTACAAGGTGATTATTGTAATTACTATAATAGCACGTTCAGTTACAAGACACCCTTTGTAATTATTATAATAGCATCTTCAGTTACAAGATAAACATTGTAATCATTATATTAGCACGTTTAGTTGAAACGTGAGGATTGTAATTGATATAATAGCATGTTCAGTTACAAGATAAATATTTTAGTTATTGTAATGGCATGTTCATTTACAAGGTGAACATTGTAATCATTATAATAACATGTTTACTTACAAGATGATCATTGTAATCATCATATTAGGACGTTCAGTTACAAGATGAACATTGTAATTATTATAATAGCATGTTCACTTACTAAATGAACATTGTAATTATTATAATATCATGCTTAGTTACAAGATGAACATTGTTATCAGTATAATAGCATGTTCAGTAACAACATAAACATTGTATTCATTATAATAGCATGCTCAATTACAAGATGAACATTGTAATCAGTATAATAGCATGCTCAGTTACAAAATTAACAATGTAATCATTATACTAGTATGCTCAGTTACAAGATGAACATTGTAATCATTATAATAACATGTTCAGTTACCAGAGAGAACGACGTTAAAACCCAAGCACTCACTCAGTTACCAGATGAACATTGTAATCATTATATTAGGATGTTCAGTTACAAGATGAACATTGTAATCAATATAATAGCATATTCAGTTACAAAATGAACATTGTAATTATTGTAATGTTATGTTTAGTTACAAGATGAACATTGTTATCAGTATAATAGCATGTTCAGTTACAACATGAACATTGTAATCATTATAATAGCATGCTCAATTACAAGATGAACATTGTAATCAGTAAAATAGCATGCTCAGTTACAAAATTAACATTGTAATCATTATACTAGTATGCTCAATTACAAGATGAACATTGTAATAATTATAATAGCTTCCTCAAATGCAGGATGAGCAATGTACTTATTATAATAGCATGCTCAATTAAAAGATAAAAATTGTAATCAGTATAATAGCATGCTCAGTTACAAAATGAACATTGTAATCATTATACTAGTATGCCCTGTTACAAGATGAACATTGTTATCAGTATAATAGCATGTTCAGTTACAACATGAACATTGTAATCATTATAATAGCATGTTCAGTTACAAGATGAACATTGTAATCAGTATAATAGCATGCTCAGTTACAAAATTAATATTGTAATCATTATAATAGCGTCAACGGTTACAAAATCATCATTGTAATCAATATGATAGCATGCTCAGTTACAAAATGAATATTGCAATTATTATATTAGCATATTTCATTACAAGATGAACATTGTAATCACTATTATAGCTTGCTCAAATGCAGGATGAGCAATGTACTTATTATAATACCATGCTCAATTAAAAGATAAAAATTGTAATCAGTATAATAGCATGCTCAGTTACAAAATGAACATTGTAATCATTATACTAGTATGCCCAGTTACAAGATGAACATTGTTATCAGTATAATAGCATGTTCAGTTACAACATGAACATTGTAATCATTATAATAGCATGTTCAGTTACAAGATGAACATTGTAATCAGTATAATAGCATGCTCAGTTACAAAATTAATATTGTAATCATTATAATAGCGTCAACGGTTACAAAATCATCATTGTAATCAATATGATAGCATGCTCAGTTACAAAATTAATATTGCAGTTACTATATTAGCATATTTCATTACAAGATGAACATTGTAATCAGTATTATAGCATATGTAGTTACAAGATGAACATTGTAATCATTATAAAAACATCATCAGTGACAAAGTGAACATTGTAATCAGTATAAAAGCATTGTCAGTTGCAAAATGGACATTGTAATCATTACATTAGCATATTCACTTACAAGATGAATATTGTAATCATTATAATAACATCATCAGTTACAAAAAAAACATTGTATTCATTATATTAGCACGTTCAATTACAAGATGAACATTGTAATTATTATAAAAGCATGTTCAGTTACAAGGTGAACATTGTAATCATTATAAAAACATGCTCAGTTACAAGATGAACATTTAAATCATTATAATAGCATGTTCAGTTACAAGGTGGACATTTTAATCAGTATAAAAGCATGCTCAGTTGGAAAATGGACATTGTAATCATTACATTAGCATATTCAGTTACAAGATGAATATTGTAACATTATAATAACATCATCAGTTACAAAATGAACATTGTATTCATTATATTAGCACGTTCAATTACAAGATGAACATTGTAATCATTATAATATCATGCTCAGTTGCAAGATGAAGATTGTAATCGACATAATAGCATGTTCAGTTACAAGATGAACATTGTAATCATTGTAATAGCATGTTCACTTACAAAGTGAACATTGTAATCCTTATAATTGTATGTTCAGTTACAAGATGAACATTGTAATCATTAAAAAAACATCATCAGTTGCAAGGTGAACATTGTAATTAGAATACAAGCATGCTCAGTTGCAAAAAGGACATTGTAATCATTACAATAGCATATTTAGTTACAAGATGAACATTGTAATCATTATAATCATGTGCTCAGTTACAAGGTGAACATTGTAATCATTACAATAGCATGCTCAGTTACAAGATGAACATTGTAATCATTATAATAGCATGTTCAGTTACAAGGTGAACATTGTAATCATTACAATAGCATGCTCAGTTACAAGATGAACATTGTAATAGTTAAAATAGCATGTTCAGTTACTAGATTAACATTGTAATAATTTAATAGCGTGTTCAGTTACAAAATGAACATTGAAATCATTATAATAGAATGTTCAGTGGCAAGATGAACATTGTAATCATTATAATAGCATATTCAGTTACAAGATGAACATTATAATAACCTAATACCGTGTTCATTTACAAAATGAACATTAAAATTATTAAAATAGCACGTTCAGTGACAAAATGATCATTAAAATTATTATAATAGCATGCTCAGTTACAAGGTGAACATTGTAAAAGTTAAAATAGCAAGTTCAGTTACATAGTGAACATTATAATCATTATAATAGCATGCTCAGTTGCAAGATAAACATTGTAATCATTATAATATCATTTTCAGTTACAAGATGAAAATTGTAATCGACATAATAGCATGTTCAGTTACATGATGAACATTGTAATCATTGGAATAGCATGTTCAGTTACAAAGTAAACATTGTAATTATTATAATAGCGTCAACGGTTACAAAATCATCATTGTAATCAATATAATAGCATGCTCAGTTACAAAATGAATATTGCAATCATTATATTAGCATATTTCATTACAAGATGAACATTGTAATCATTATTATAGCATATGTAGTTACAAGATGAACATTGAAATCATTATAATAGCATGTTCAGTTACAAGGTGGACATTGTAATCAGTATAAAAGCATGCTCAGTTGCAAAATGGACATTGTAATCATTACATTAGCATATTCAGTTACAAGATGAATATTGTAATCATTATAATAACATCATCAGTTACAAAATGAACATTGTATTCATTATATTAGCACGTTCAATTACAAGATGAACATTGTAATCATTATAATATCATGCGCAGTTGCAAGATGAAGATTGGAATCGACATAATAGCATTTTCAGTTACAAGATTAACATTGTAATCATTGTAATAGCATGTCCAGTTACAAAGTGAACATTGTAATCCTTATAATTACATGTTCAGTTACAAGATGATCATTGTAATCATTATAAAAACATCATCAGTTGCAAGGTGAACATTGTAATCATTATAAAAACATGCTCAGTTACAAGATGAACATTGAAATCATTATAATAGCACGTTCAGTTACAAAGTGGACATTGTAATCAGTATAAAAGCATGCTCAGTTGCAAAATGGACATTATAATCATTACATTAGCATATTCAGTTACAAGATGAATATTTTAATGATTATAATAACATCATCAGTTACAAAATGAACATTGTATTCATTATATTAGCACGTTCAATTACAAGATGAACATTGTAATCATTATAAAAGCATGTTCAGTTACAAGGTGAACATTGTAATCATTATAAAAACATGTTCAGTTACAAGATGAACATTGAAATCAATATAATAGCATGTTCAGTTACAAGGTGGACATTGTAATCAGTATAAAAGCATGCTCAGTTGCAAAATGGGCATTGTAATCATTACATTAGCATATTCAGTTACAAGATGAATATTGTAATCATTATAATAACATCATCAGTTACAAAATGAACATTGTATTCATTATATTAGCACGTTCAATTACAAGATGATCATTGTAATCATTATAATATCATGCTCAGTTGCAAGATGAACATTGTAATCGACATAATAGCATGTTCAGTTACAAGATGAACATTGTAATCATTGTAATAGCATGTTCAGTTACAAAGTGAACATTGTAATCCTTATAATTGCATGTTCAATTACAAGATGAACATTGTAATCATTATAAAAACATCATCAGTTGCAAGGTGAACATTGTAATCAGTATACAAGCATGCTCAGTTGCAAAATGGACATTGTAATCATTACAATAGCATATTTAGTTACTAGATGAACATTGTAATCATTATAATAATGTGCTCAGTTACAAGGTGAACATTGTAATCATTACAATAGCGTGCTCAGTTACAAGATGAACATTGTAATCATTATAATAGCATGTTTAGTTACAGGATGAACATTGTAATAATTTAATAGCGTGTTCAGTTACAAAATGAACATTGAAATCATTATAATAGAATGTTCAGTGCCAAGATGAACATTGCAATCATTATAATAGCATATTCAGTTACAAGATGAACATTATAATAACCTAATACCGTGTTCAGTTACAAAATGAACATTAAAATTATTATAATAGCACGTTCAGTGACAAGGTCAACATTTAAATCATTATATTAGCATGCTCAGTTACAAGGTGAACATTGTAATCATTAAATAGCGTCAACGGTTACAAAATCATTATTGTAATTAATATAATATCATGCTCAGTTACAAAATGAATATTGAAATCATTATATTAGCATATTTCATTACAAGATGAACATTGTAATCATTATTATAGCATATGTAGTTACAAGATGAACATTGTGATCAGTAAAAAAGCATGTTCAGTTGCAAAATGAATATTGTAATCATTATATTAGCCTGTTCAGTTACAAGATAAACATTGTAATCATAACAACAGCATGGTCAGTTACAAGATGAACATTGTAATCATTGTAATAGCATGCTCAGTTACAAGATGAACATTGTAATCATTATAATAGCATATTTGGTTACAGGATGAACATTGCAATAACCTAATACCGTGTTCAGTTACAAAATGAACATTAAAACTATTATAATATCACTTTCAGTGACATGGTGAACATTGTAATCATTATAAAAACATGCTCAGTTACAAGATGAACATTGTAATCATTATATTAGCATGTTCAGTTACAAGGTGGACATTGTAATCAGTATAAAAGCATACTCATTTGCAAAATGGACATCGTAATCATTACATTAGCATATTCACTTACAAGATGAACATTGTAATCATTATAATAACATCATCAGTTACAAAATGTACATTGTATTCATTATATTAGCACGTTCAATTACAAGAGGAACATTGTAATCATTATAATAACATCATCAGTTACAAAATGTACATTGTATTCATTATATTAGCACGTTCAATTACAAGAGGAACATTGTAATCATTATAAAAGCATGTTCAGTTACAAGGCCAACATTGTAATCATTAGAAAGACATTCTCAGTTATAAGATGAACATTGTAATCATTATAATAGCATGTTCAGTTACAAGGTGGACATTGTAATCAGTATAAAAGCATGCTCAGTTGCAAAATGGACATTGTAATCATTACATTAGCATATTCAGTTACAAGATGAATATTGTAATCATTATAATAACATCATCAGTTACAAAATGAACATTGTATTCATTTTATTAGCACGTTCAATTACAAGATGAACATTGTAATCATTATGATATCATGCTCACTTGCAAGATGAAGATTGTAATCGACATAATAGCATGTTTAGTTACAAGATGAACATTGTAATCATTGTAATAGCATGTTTAGTTACAAAGTGAACAATATAATCCTTATAATTGCATGTTCAGTTGCAAGATAAACATTGTAATTATTATAATTGCATGTTCAGTTACAAGATGAACATTGTAATCATTGTAATAGCATGCTCAGTTACAAGATGAACATTTTAAACAGTATAATAGCGTGCTCATTTACAAAATGAACATTGTCATCATTATAATAGCATGTTCAGTTACAAGGTGAACATTGTAATCATTATAAAAACATGCTGATTTACAAGATGAACATTGTAACCATTAAAATAGCATGTTCAGTTACAAGGTGGACTTTGTAATCAGT
>NW_027018200.1:0-59068 GCF_032854445.1 Liolophura sinensis | reverse complement strand
CATTTTTGCCTGGTCTTTTTGTTAATTGAAATCGGCTACACTGTACTATGTACCATCGCGACTGGTCATTACAATATTCAACTTTTGGACTATAAGTTATGTGCCCTTCGGTAGCCCAGAAGACGTCAAATCTTTGGGCCAAGCCCATTTAAATCACCCAGCAACTGTCTTACTTCTAAGTCCAAGACAATCTCAATGTCTTTATCTACGTGTAGAAAAACCACACCATTTGTACATAAAAACACAAGGTACTAGATACAGTCCGCTGTAAAATGAACAATTGAACACTTACCCACATCATTAAGGTCCCAAAAGATGCGGAATTGGGCCAGGCATTGGCAGCTGTTTAAAAAATTGCAAATTTCCCTGGTTTCCATGGAGTAAGAGCCGTTGCTGGGCACGTGATTTTGTCATCAGTGATCATTCAAGTGTCGCTACAGCAAAAAGTATTGGTCGGAGAGCGAAGCGGTTTGCACCATTCGATTTCTCGTCACAAAATACGTCGGATTAGCCTCTTACCAGCAGCACTGAACAGTTTTTCCACTTTCGCATTTTTGCCTGGTCTTTTTGTTAATTGAAATCGGCTACACTGTACTATGAACCATCGCGACTGGTCATTACTATATTCAACTTTTGACTATACGTTATGTGCCCTTCGGTAGCCCAGAAGACGTCAAATCTTTGGGCTAAGCCCATTTAACTCACCCAGCAATTGTCTACTTCTAAGTCCAAGACAATCTCAATGTCTTTATCTACGTGTAGAAAAACCACACCATTTGTATATAAAAAACACAAAGTACTAGATACAGTCTGCTGAAAAAAGTACAACTGAATACTGACCCACATCATTAAGGTGCCAAAAGATGCGGAATTGGGCAAGGCATCGGCAGCTATTTAAAAAATTGCAATTTTCCCTGGTTTCCATGGAGTAAGAGCCGTTGCTAGGCACGTGATTTTGTCATCAATGATTATTCAATTGTCGCTACAGCCAAAAGTATTGGTCGGAGAGCAACGCGGTTTGCACCATTCGATTTCTCGTCACAAAATACGTCGGATTGGCTTCTTACCAGCAGCACTGGACCAGTTTTTTCCACTTTTGCGTTTTTGCCTGGTCTTTTTGTTAATTGAAATCGGCTACACTGTACTATGTACCATCGCGACTGGTCATTACAATATTCAACTTTTGACTATAAATTATGTGCCCTTCGGTAGCCCAGAAAACGTCAAATCTTTGGGCTAAGCCCATTTAACTCACCCAGCAATTGTCTTACTTCTAAGTCGAAGACAATCTCAATGTCTTTATCTACGTGTAGAAAAACCACACCATTTGTACATAAAAAATACAAGGTACTAGATACAGTCTGCTGTAAAATGTAAATTGAACACTGACCCACATCATTAAGGTACCAAAAGATGCGGAATTGGGCCAGGCATCGGCAGCTGTTTAAAAAAATTGCAATTTTCCCTGGTTTCCATGGAGTAAGAGCCGTTGCTGGGCACGTGATGTTGTCTTCAATGATCATTCAATTGTCGCTACAGCCAAAAGTATTGTTCGGAGAGCAACGCGGTTTGCACCATTCGATTTCTCGTCACAAAATACGTCGGATTAGCCTCTTACCAACGGCACTGGAACAGTTTTTCCACTTTTGCATTTTTGCCTGGTCTTTTTGTTAAATGAAATCGGCTACACTGTACTATGTACCATCGCGACTGGTCATTACTATATTCAACTTTTGACTATAAGTTATGTGCCCTTCGGTAGCCCAGAAAACGTCAAATCTTTGGGCTAAGCCCATTTAACTCACCCAGCAATTGTCTTACTTCTAAGTCCAAGACAATCTCAATGTCTTTATCTACGTGTAGAAAAACCACACCATTTCTACATAAAAAACACAAGGTACTAGATACATTTCGCTGTAAAAAGTACAATTGAACACTGACCCACATCATTAAGGTACCAAAAGATGCGGAATTGGGCCAGGCATCGGCAGCTGTTTAAAAATTGAAAATTAACCTGGTTTCCATGGAGTAAGAGCCGTTGCTGGGCACGTGATGTTGTCATCAATGATCATTCAATTGTCGCTACAGCCAACAGTATTGGTCGGAGAGCAACGCGGTTTGCACCATTCGATTTCTCGTCACAAAATACGTCGGATTAGCCTCTTACCAGCAGCACTGGACCAGTTTTTTTCCACTTTTGCATTTTTGCCTGGTCTTTTTCTTAATTGAAATCGGCTACACTGTACTATGTACCATCGCGACTGGTCATTACAATATTCAGCTTTTGACTATAAGTTATGTGCCCTTCGGTAGCCCAGAAGACGTCAAATCTTTGGGCCAAGCCCATTTAAATCACCCAGCAACTGTCTTACTTCTAAGTCCAAGACAATCTCATGTCTTTATCTACGTGTAGAAAAAACCACACCATTTGTACATAAAAAACACAAGGTACTAGATACAGTCCGCTGTAAAATGAACAAATGAACACTTACCCACATCATTAAGGTCCCAAAAGATGCGGAATTGGGCCAGGCATTGGCAGCTGTTTAAAAAAATTGCAAATTTCCCTGGTTTCCATGGAGTAAGAGCCGTTGCTGGGCACGTGATTTTGTCATCAATGATCATTCAAGTGTCGCTACAGCGAAAAGTATTGGTCGGAGAGCAACGCGGTTTGCACCATTCGATTTCTCGTCACAAAATACGTCGGATTAGCCTCTTACCAGCAGCACTGGAACAGTTTTTCCACTTTTGCATTTTTGCTGGTCTTTTTGTTAATGAAATCGGCTACACTGTACTATGTACCATCGCGACTGGTCATTACTATATTCAACTTTTGACTATAAGTTATGTGCCCTTCGGTAGCCCAGAAGACGTCAAATCTTTGGGCTAAGACCATTTAACTCACCCAGCAATTGTCTTACTTCTAAGTCCAAGACAATCTCAATGTCTTTATCTACGTGTAGAAAAACCACGCCATTTCTACATAAAAAACACAAGGTACTAGATACAGTCTGCTTTAAAAAGTACAGCTGAACACTGACCCACATCATTAAGGTACCAAAAGATGCGGAATTGGGCCAGGCCTCGGCAGCTGTTTAAAAACTGAAAATTAACCTGGTTTCCATGGAGTAAGAGCCGTTGCTGGGCACGTGATTTTGTCATCAATGATCATTCAATTGTCGCTACAGCCAAAAGTATTGGTCGGAGAGCAACGCGGTTTGCACCATTCTATTTCTCGTCACAAAATAAGTCGGATTAGCCTCTTACCAGCAGCACTGAACAGTTTTTCCACTTTCGCATTTTTGCCAGGTCTTTTTGTTAATTGAAATCGGCTACACTGTACTATGTACCATCGCGACTGGTCATTACAATATTCAACTTTTGACTATAAGTTATGTGCCCTTCGGTAGCCCAGAAGACGTCAAATCTTTGGGCTCAGCCCATTTAACTCACCCAGCAATTGTCTTACTTCTAAGTCCAAGACAATCTCAATGTCTTTATCTACGTGTGGAAAAACCACACCATTTCTACATAAAAAACACAAGGTACTAGATACAGTCCGCTGTAAATGAACAATTGAACACTTACCCACATCATTAAGGTCCCAAAAGATGCGGAATTGGGCCAGGCATTGGCAGCTGTTTAAAAAATTGCAAATTTCCCTGGTTTCCATGGAGTAAGAGCCGTTGCTAGGCACGTGATTTTGTCATCAATGATTATTCAATTGTCGCTACAGCCAAAAGTATTGGTCGGAGAGCAACGCGGTTTGCACCATTCGATTTCTTGTCACAAAATACGTCGGATTAGCCTCTTACCAGCAGCACTGGACCAGTTTTTTCCACTTTTGCATTTTGCCTGGTCTTTTTGTTAATTGAAATCGGCTACACTGTACTATGTACCATCGCGACTGGTCATTACAATATTCAACTTTTGACTATAAATTATGTGCCCTTCGGTAGCCCAGAAAACGTCAAATCTTTGGGCTAAGCCCATTTAACTCACCCAGCAATTGTCTTACTTCTAAGTCCAAGACAATCTCAATGTCTTTATCTACGTGTAGAAAAACCACACCATTTGTACATAAAAAATACAAGGTACTAGATACAGTCTGCTGTAAAATGTAAAATTGAACACTGACCCACATCATTAAGGTACCAAAAGATGCGGAATTGGGCCAGGCATCGGCAGCTGTTTAAAAAATTGCAATTTTCCCTGGTTTCCATGGAGTAAGAGCCCTTGTTGGGCACGTAATGTTGTCATCAATGATCATTCAATTGTCGCTACAGCCAAAAGTATTGGTCGGAGAGCAACGCGGTTTGCACCATTCGATTTCTCGTCACAAAATACGTCGGATAAGCCTCTTACCAGCGGCACTGGAACAGTTTTTTCCACTTTTGCATTTTTGCCTGGTCTTTTTGTTAATTGAAATCGGTTACACTGTACTATGTACCATCGCGACTGGTCATTACAATATTCAACTTTTGACTATAAGTTATGTGCCCTTCGGTAGCCCAGAAGACGTCAAATCTTTGGGCTAAGCCCATTTAACTCACCCAGCAATTGTCTTACTTCTAAGTCCAAGACAATCTCAATGTCTTTATCTACGTGTAGAAAAACCACACCATTTCTACATAAAAAACACAAGGTACTAGATACATTCTGCTGTAAAAAGTACAATTGAACACTGACCCACATCATTAAGGTACCAAAAGATGCGGAATTGGGCCAGGCATCGGCAGCTGTTTAAAAATTGAAAATTAACCTGGTTTCCATGGAGTAAGAGCCGTTGCTGGGCACGTGATGTTGTCATCAATGATCATTCAATTGTCGCTACAGCCAACAGTATTGGTCGGAGAGCAACGCGGTTTGCACCATTCGATTTCTCGTCACAAAATACGTCGGATTAGCCTCTTACCAGCAGCACTGGACCAGTTTTTTTCCACTTTTGCATTTTTGCCTGGTCTTTTTGTTAATTGAAATCGGCTACACTGTACTATGTACCATCGCGACTGGTCATTACAATATTCAACTTTTGACTATAAATTATGTGCCCTTCGGTAGCCCAGAAAACGTCAAATCTTTGGGCTAAGCCCATTTAACTCACCCAGCAATTGTCTTACTTCTAAGTCCAAGACAATCTCAATGTCTTTATCTACGTGTAGAAAAAACCACACCATTTGTACATAAAAAATACAAGGTACTAGATACAGTCTGCTGTAAAATGTAAAATTGAACACTGACCCACATCATTAAGGTACCAAAAGATGCGGAATTGGGCCAGGCATCGGCAGCTGTTTAAAAAATTGCAATTTTCCCTGGTTTCCATGGAGTAAGAGCCCTTGTTGGGCACGTAATGTTGTCATCAATGATCATTCAATTGTCGCTACAGCCAAAAGTATTGGTCGGAGAGCAACGCGGTTTGCACCATTCGATTTCTCGTCACAAAATACGTCGGATTAGCCTCTTACCAGCGGCACTGGAACAGTTTTTCCACTTTTGCATTTTTGCCTGGTCTTTTTGTTAATTGAAATCGGTTACACTGTACTATGTACCATCGCGACTGGTCATTACAATATTCAACTTTTGACTATAAGTTATGTGCCCTTCGGTAGCCCAGAAGACGTCAAATCTTTGGGCTAAGCCCATTTAACTCACCCAGCAATTGTCTTACTTCTAAGTCCAAGACAATCTCAATGTCTTTATCTACGTGTAGAAAAACCACACCATTTCTACATAAAAAACACAAGGTACTAGATACATTCTGCTGTAAAAAGTACAATTGAACACTGACCCACATCATTAAGGTACCAAAAGATGCGGAATTGGGCCAGGCATCGGCAGCTGTTTAAAAATTGAAAATTAACCTGGTTTCCATGGAGTAAGAGCCGTTGCTGGGCACGTGATGATGTCATCAATGATCATTCAATTGTCGCTACAGCCAACAGTATTGGTCGGAGAGCAACGCGGTTTGCACCATTCGATTTCTCGTCACAAAATACGTCGGATTAGCCTCTTACCAGCAGCACTGGACCAGTTTTTTTCCACTTTTGCATTTTTGCCTGGTCTTTTTCTTAATTGAAATCGGCTACACTGTACTATGTACCATCGCGACTGGTCATTACAATATTCAACTTTTGACTATAAGTTATGTGCCCTTCGGTAGCCCAGAAGACGTCAAATCTTTGGGCCAAGCCCATTTAAATCACCCAGCAACTGTCTTACTTCTAAGTCCAAGACAATCTCAATGTCTTTATCTACGTGTAGAAAAACCACACATTTGTACATAAAAAGCACAAGGTACTAGATACAGTACGCTGTAAAATGAACAAATGAACACTTAACCACATCATTAAGGTCCCAAAAGATGCGGAATTGGGCCAGGCATTGGCAGCTGTTTAAAAAATTGCAAATTTCCCTGGTTTCCATGGAGTAAGAGCCGTTGCTGGGCACGTGATTTTGTCATCAATGATCATTCAAGTGTCGCTACAGCGAAAAGTATTGGTCGGAGAGCAACGCGGTTTGCACCATTCGATTTCTCGTCACAAAATACGTCGGATTAGCCTCTTTTCAGCAGCATTGGAACAGTTTTTTCACTTTTGCATTTTTGCCTGGTCTTTTTGTGAATTGAAATCGGCTACACTGTACTATGTACCATCGCGACTGGTCATTACTATATTCAACTTTTGACTATAAGTTATGTGCCCTTCGGTAGCCCAGAAGACGTCAAATCTTTGGGCCAAGCCCATTTAACTCACCCAGCAACTGTCTTACTTCTAAGTCCAAGACAATCTCAATGTCTTTATCTGCGTGTAGAAAAACCACACCATTTGTACATAAAAAACACAAGGTACTAGATACAGTACGCTGTAAAATGAACAAATGAACACTTAACCACATCATTAAGGTCCCAAAAGATGCGGAATTGGGCCAGGCATTGGCAGCTGTTTAAAAAATTGCAAATTTCCCTGGTTTCCATGGAGTAAGAGCCGTTGCTGGGCACGTGATTTTGTCATCAATGATCATTCAAGTGTCGCTACAGCGAAAAGTATTGGTCGGAGAGCAACGCGGTTTGCACCATTCGATTTCTCGTCACAAAATACGTCGGATTAGCCTCTTACCAGCAGCACTGGAACAGTTTTTCCACTTTTGCATTTTTGCCTGGTCTTTTTGTTAATTGAAATCGGCTACACTGTACTATGTACCATCGCGACTGGTCATTACTATATTCAACTTTTGACTATAAGTTATGTGCCCTTCGGTAGCCCAGAAGACGTCAAATCTTTGGGCTAAGACCATTTAACTCACGCAGCAATTGTCTTACTTCTAAGTCCAAGACAATCTCAATGTCTTTATCTACGTGTAGAAAAACCACGCCATTTCTACATAAAAAACACAAGGTACTAGATACAGTCTGCTTTAAAAAGTACAGCTGAACACTGACCCACATCATTAAGGTACCAAAAGAAGCGGAATTGGGCCAGGCCTCGGCAGCTGTTTAAAAATTGAAAATTAACCTGGTTTCCATGGAGTAAGAGCCGTTGCTGGGCACGTGATTTTGTCATCAATGATCATTCAATTGTCGCTACAGCCAAAAGTATTGGTCGGAGAGCAACGCGGTTTGCACCATTCGATTTCTCGTCACAAAATAAGTCGGATTAGCCTCTTACGAGCAGCACTGGAACAGTTTTTCCACTTTTGCATTTTTGCCTGGTCTTTTTGTTAATTGAAATCGGCTACACTGTACTATGTACCATCGCGGCTGGTCATTACAATATTCAACTTTTGACTATAAGTTATGTGCCCTTCGGTAGCCCAGAAAACGTCAAATCTTTGGGCTAAGCCCATTTAACTCACCCAGCAATTGTCTTACTTCTAAGTCCAAGACAATCTCAATGTCTTTATCTACGTGTAGAAAAACCACACCATTTGTACATAAAAAATACAAGGTACTAGATACAGTCTGCTGTAAAATGTAAAATTGAACACTGACCCACATCATTAAGGTGCCAAAAGATGCGGAATTGGGCCAGGCATCGGCAGCTGTTTAAAAAATTGCAATTTTCCCTGGTTTCCATGGAGTAAGAGCCGTTGCTGGGCACGTATTGTTGTCTTCAATGATCATTCAATTGTCGCTACAGCCAAAAGTATTGGTCGGAGAGCAACGCGGTTTGCACCATTCGATTTCTCGTCACAAAATACGTCGGATTAGCCTCTTTTCAGCAGCATTGGAACAGTTTTTTCACTTTTGCATTTTTGCCTGGTCTTTTTGTGAATTGAAATCGGCTACACTGTACTATGTACCATCGCGACTGGTCATTACTATATTCAACTTTTGACTATAAGTTATGTGCCCTTCGGTAGCCCAGAAGACGTCAAATCTTTGGGCCAAGCCCATTTAACTCACCCAGCAACTGTCTTACTTCTAAGTCCAAGACAATCTCAATGTCTTTATCTGCGTGTAGAAAAACCCACACCATTTCTACATAAAAAACACAAGGTACTAGATACAGTCTGCTGTAAAATGTACAACTGAAAACTGACCCACATCATTAAGGTACCAAAAGATGCGGAATTGGGCCAGGCATCGGCAGCTGTTTAAAAAATTGCAAATTTCCCTGGTTTCCATGGAGTAAGAGCCGTTGCTAGGCACGTGATGTTGTCATTAATGATCATTCAATTGTCGCTACAGCCAACAGTATTGGTCGGAGAGCGACGCTGTTTGCACCATTCGATTTCTCGTCACAAAATACGTCGGATTAGCCTCTTACCAGCAGCACTGGAACAGTTTTTCCAGTTTTGCATTTTTGCCTGGTCTTTTTGTTAATTGAAATCGGCTACACTGTACTATGTACCATCGCGACAGGCAACGCGGTTTGCACCATTCGATTTCTCGTCACAAAATACGTCGGATTAGCCTCTTACCAGCAGCACTGGAACAGTTTTTCCACTTTTGCATTTTTGCCTGGTCTTTTTCTTAATTGAAATCGGCTACACTGTACTATGTACCATCGCGACTGGTCATTATTGTGTTCAACTTTTGACTATAAGTTCTGTGCCCTTCGGTAGCCCAGAAGACGTCAAATCTTTGGGCTAAGCCCATTTAACTCATCCAGCAATTGTCTTACTTCTAAGTCCAAAACAATCTCAATGTCTTTATCTATGTGTAGAAAAACCAGACCATTTGTACATAAAAAACACAAAGTACTAGATACAGTCTGCTGTAAAAAGTACAATTGAACACTAACCCACATCATTAAGGTGCCAAAAGATGCGGAATTGGGCCAGGCATCGGCAGCTGTTTAAAAATTGAAAATTAACCTGGTTTCCATGGAGTAAGAGCCGTTGCTGGGCACGTGATTTTGTCATCAATGATCATTCAATTGTCGCTACAGCCAAAAGTATTGGTCGGACAGCAACGCGGTTTGCACCATTCGATTTCTCGTCACAAAATTCAACGGATTAGCCTCTTACCAGCAGCACTGGAACAGTTTTTTCCACTTTTGCATTTTTGCTTGGTCTTTTTCTTAATTGAAATCGGCTACACTGTACTATGTACCATCGCGACTGGTCATTAATATATTCAACTTTTGACTATAAGTTATGTGCCCTTCGGTAGCCCAGAAGACGTTAAATCTTTGGGCTAAGCCCATTTAACTCATCCAGCAATTGTCTTACTTCTAAGTCCAAGACAATCTCAATGTCTTTATCTACGTGTAGAAAAACCACAAAATTTGTACATGAAAAACACAAAGTACTAGATACAGTCTGCTGTAAAAAGTACAATTGAACACTGACCCACATCATTAAGGTACCAAAAGATACGGAATTGGGCCAGGCATCGGCAGCGGTTTGAAAAATTGCAATTTTCCCTGGTTTCCATGGAGAAAGAGCCGTTGCTGGGCACGTGATGTTGTCATCAGTGATCATTCAATTGTCGCTACAGCCAAAAGTATTGGTCGGAGAGCAACGCGGTTTGCACCATTCGATTTTTCGTCACAAAATACGTCGGATTAGCCTCTTACCAGCAGCACTGGAACAGTTTTTCCACTTTTACATTTTTGCCTGGTCTTTTTGTTAATTGAAATCGGCTACACTGTACTATGTACCATCGCGACTGGTCATTACTATATTCAACTTTTGACTATAAGTTATGTGCCCTTCGGTAGCCCAGAAGACGTCAAATCTTTGGGCTAAGCCCATTTAACTCATTCAGCAAATGTCTTACTTCTAAGTCCAAGACAATCTCAATGTCTTTATCTACGTGTAGAAAAACCACACCATTTGTACATAAAAAACACAAGGTACTAGATACAGTCTGCTGTAAAAAGTACAATTGAACACTGACCCACATCATTAAGGTGCCAAAAGATGCGGAATTGGGCCAGGCATCGGCAGCTGTTTAAAAATTGAAAATTAACCTGGTTTTCATGGAGGAAGAGCCGTTGCTGGGCACGTAATTTTGTCATCAATGATCATTCAATTGTCGCTACAGCCAAAAGTATTGGTCGGACAGCAACGCGGTTTGCACCATTCGATTTCTCGTCACAAAATACAACGGATTAGCCTCTTACCAGCAGCACTGGAACAGTTTTTTCCACTTTTGCATTTTTGCCTGGTCTTTTTCTTAATTGAAATCGTCTACACTGTACTATGTACCATCGCGACTGGTCATTAATATATTCAACTTTTGGCTATAATTTATGTGCCCCTTCGGTAGCCCAGAAGACGTCAAATCTTTGGGCTAAGCCCATTTAACTCATCCAGCAATTGTCTTACTTCTAAGTCCAAGACAATCTCTATGTCTTTATCTATGTGTAGAAGAACCATACCGTTTGTACATGAAAAACACAAAGTACTAGATACAGTCTGCTTTAAAAAGTACAATTGAACACTGACCCACATCATTAAGGTGCCAAAAGATGCGGAATTGAGCCAGGCATCGGCACCTGTTTAAAAATTGAAAATTAACCTGGTTTCCATGGAGTAAGAGCCGTTGCTGGGCACAAGATTTTGTCATCAATGATCATTCAATTGTCGCTACAGCCAAAAGTATTGGTCGGAGAGCGACACGGTTTGCACCATTCGATTTCTCGTCACAAAATACGTCGGATTAGCCTCTTACCAGCAGCACTGGAACAGTTTTTCCACTTTTGCATTTTTGCCTGGTCTTTTTGTTAATTGAAATCGGATACACTGTACTATGTACCATCGCGACTGGCAACGCGGTTTGCACCATTCGATTTCTCGTCACAAAATACGTCGGATTAGCCTCTTACCAGCAGCACTGGAACAGTTTTTTCCAGTTTTGCATTTTTGCCTGGTCTTTTTGTTAATTGAAATCGGTTACACTGTACTATGTACCATCGCGACTGGTCATTACTAAATTCAAATTTTGACTATAAGTTATGTGCCCTTCGGTAGCCCAGAAGACGTTAAATCTTTGGGCTAAGCCCATTTAACTCATTTAGGAATTGTCTTACTTCTAAGTCCAAGACAATCTCAATGTCTTTATCTACGTGTAGAAAAACCACACCATTTCTACATAAAAAACAAAAGGTACTAAATACAGTCTGCTGTAGAATGTACAATTGAACACTGACCCACATCATTAAGGTACCAAAAGATGCGGAATTGGGCCAGGCATCGGCAGCTGTTTAAAAATTGAAAATTAACCTGGTTTCCATGGAGAAAGAGCCGTTGCTGGGCACATGATTTTGTCATCAGTGATCATTCAATTGTCGCTACAGCCAAAAGTATTGGTCGGAGAGCAACGCGGTTTGCACCATTCGAATTCTCGTCACAAAATACGTCGGATTAGCCTCTTACAAGCAGCACTGGAACAGTTTATCCACTTTTGCATTTTTGCCCGGTCTTTTTGTTAATTGAAATCGGCTACACTGTACTATGTACCATCGCGACTGGTCATTACTATATTCAACTTTTGATTATAAGTTATGTGCCCTTCGGTAGCCCAGAAGACGTCAAATCTTTGGGCTAAGCCCATTTAAATCATTCAGCAATTGTCTTACTTCTAAGTCCAAGACAATCTCAATGTCTTTATCTACGTGTAGAAAAACCACACCATTTCTACATAAAAAACACAAGGTACTAGATACAGTCTGCTGTAAAAAGTACAATTGAACACTGACCCACATCATTAAGGTGCCAAAATATGCGGAATTGGGCCAGGCATCGGCAGCTGTTTTAAATTTGAAAATTAACCTGGTTTCCATGGAGTAAGAGCCGTTGCTGGGCACGTGATTTTGTCATCAATGATCATTCAATTGTCGCTACAGCCAAAAGTATTGGTCGGACAGCAACGCGGTTTGCACCATTCGAATTCTCGTCACAAAATACAACGGATTAGCCTCTTACCAGCAGCACTGGAACAGTTTTTTCCACTTTTGCATTTTTGCCTGGTCTTTTTGTTAATTGAAATCGGCTACACTGTACTATGTACCATCGCGACTGGTCATTACAATATTCAACTTTTGACTATAAGTTATGTGCCCTTCGGTAGCCCAGAAGACGTCAAATCTTTGGGCTCAGCCCATTTAACTCACTCAGCAATTGTCTTACTTCTAAGTCCAAGACAATCTCAATGTCTTTATCTACGTGTAGAAAACCCACAAAATTTGTACATAAAAAAAAACAAAGTACTAGATACAGTCTGCTGTAAAAAGTACAATTGAACACTGACCCACATCATTAAGGTACCAAAAGATGCGGAATTGGGCCAGGCATCGGCAGCGGTTTGAAAAATTGCAATTTTCCCTGGTTTCCATAGAGAAAGAGCCGTTGCTGGGCACGTGATGTTGTCATCAGTGATCATTCAATTGTCGCTACAGCCAAAAGTATTGGTCGGAGAGCAACGCGGTTTGCACCATTCGATTTTTCGTCACAAAATACGTCGGATTAGCCTCTTACCAGCAGCACTGGAACAGTTTTTCCACTTTTACATTTTTGCCTGGTCTTTTTGTTAATTGAAATCGGCTACACTGTACTATGTACCATCGCGACTGGTCATTACTATATTCAACTTTTGACTATAAGTTATGTGCCCTTCGGTAGCCCAGAAGACGTCAAATCTTTGGGCTAAGCCCATTTAACTCATTCAGCAAATGTCTTACTTCTAAGTCCAAGACAATCTCAATGTCTTTATCTACGTGTAGAAAAACCACACCATTTGTACATAAAAAACACAAAGTACTAGATACAGTCTGCTGTAAAAAGTACAATTGAACACTCACCCACATCATTAAGGTGCCAAAAGATGCGGAATTGGGCCAGGCATCGGCAGCTGTTTAAAAATTGAAAATTAACCTGGTTTTCATGGAGGAAGAGCCGTTGCTGGGCACGTAATTTTGTCATCAATGATCATTCAATTGTCGCTACAGCCAAAAGTATTGGTCGGACAGCAACGCGGTTTGCACCATTCGATTTCTCGTCACAAAATACGTCGGATTAGCCTCTTACCAGCAGCACTGGAACAGTTTTTTCCACTTTTGCATTTTTGCCTGGTCTTTTTCTTAATTGAAATCGTCTACACTGTACTATGTACCATCGCGACTGGTCATTACTATATTCAACTTTTAACTATAAGTTATGTGCCCTTCGGTAGCCCAGAATACGTCAAATCTTTGGGCTAAGCCCATTTAACTCACCCAGCAATTGTCTTACTTCTAAGTCCAAGACAATCTCAATGTATATATCTACGTGTAGAAAAACCACAAAATTTGTACATGACAAACACAAAGTACTAGATACAGTCTGCTGTAAAAAGTACAATTGAACACTGACCCACATCATTAAGGTACCAAAAGATGCGGAATTGGGCCAGGCATCGGCAGCTGTTTAAAAAATTGCAATTTTCCCTGGTTTCCATGGAGAAAGAGCCGTTGCTGGGCACGTGATTTTTTCATCAGTGATCATTCAGTTGTCGCTACAGCCAAAAGTATTGGTCGGAGAGCAACGCGGTTTGCACCATTCGATTTTTCGTCACAAAATACGTCGGATTAGCCTCTTACCAGCAGCACTGGAACAGTTTTTCCACTTTTGCATTTTTGCCTGGTCTTTTTGTTAATTGAAATCGGCTACACTGTACTATGTACCATCGCGACTGGTCATTACTATATTCTACTTTTGACTATAAGTTATGTGCCCTTCGGTACCCCAGAAGACGTCAAATCTTTGGGCTAAGCCCATTTAACTCATTCAGCAAATGTCTTACTTCTAAGTCCAAGACAATCTCAATGTCTTTATCTACGTGTAGAAAAACCACACCATTTGTACATAAAAAACACAAGGTACTAGATACAGTCTGCTGTAAAAAGTACAATTGAACACTCACCCACATCATTATGGTGCCAAAAGCTGTTTAAAAATTGAAAATTAACCTGGTTTCCATGGAGTAAGAGCCGTTGCTGGGCACGTGATTTTGTCATCAATGATCATTCAATTGTCGCTACAGCCAAAAGTATTGGTCGGAGAGCGACGCGGTTTGCACCATTGGATTTCTCGTCACAAAATACAACGGATTAGCCTCTTACCAGCAGCACTGGAACAGTTTTTTTCCAGTTTTGCATTTTTGCCTGGTCTTTTTGTTAATTGAAATCGGTCACACTGTACTATGTTTTCAGTTTTTTCCAGTTTTGCATTTTTGCCTGGTCTTTTTGTTAATTGAAATCGGCTACACTGTACTATGTACCATCGCGACTGGTCATTACTATATTCAACTTTTGACTATAAGTTATGTGCCCTTCGGTAGCCCAGAAGGCGTTAAATCTTTGGGCTAAGCCCATTTAACTCACCCAGCAATTGTCTTACTTCTAAGTCCAAGACAATCTCAATGTCTTTATCTACGTGTAGAAAAACCACACCATTTCTACATAAAAAACACAAGGTACTAGATACAATCTGCTTGAAAAAGTTCAGCTGAACACTGACCCACATCATTAAGGTACCAAAAGATGCGGAATTGGGCCAGGCATCGGCATCTGTTTAAAAATTGAAAATTAACCTGGTTTCCATGGAGTAAGAGCCGTTGCTGGGCATGTGATTTTGTCATCAATGATTATTCAATTGTCGCTACAGCCAAAAATATTGGTCGGAGAGCTACGCGGTTTGCACCATTCGATTTCTCGTCACAAAATAAGTCGGATTAGCCTCTGACCAGCAGCACTGGAACAGTTTTTTCCATTTTTGCATTTTTGCCTGGTCTTTTTCTTAATTGAAATCGGATACACTGTACTATGTACCATCGCGACTGGTCATTACAATATTCAACTTTTGACTATAAGTTATGTGCCCTTCGGTAGCCCAGAATACGTCAAATCTTTGGGCTAAGCCCATTTAACTCACCCAGCAATTGTCTTACTTCTAAGTTCAAGAAAATCTCAATGTCTTTATCTACGTGTAGAAAAACCACACCATTTGTACATAAAAAACACAAGGTACTAGATACAGTCTGCTGTAAAATGTACAATTCAACACTGACCCACATCATTAAGGTGCCAAAAGATGCGGAATTGGGCCAGGCATCGGCACCTGTTTAAAAAATTGCAATTTTCCCTGGTTTCCATGGAGTAAGAGCCGTTGCTGGGCACGTGCTTTTGTCATCAGTGATCATTCAATTGTCGCTACAGCCAAAAGTATTGGTCGGACAGCAACGCGGTTTGCACCATTCGATTTCTCGTCACAAAATACAACGGATTAGCCTCTTACCAGCAGCACTGGAACAGTTTTTTCCACTTTTGCATTTTTGCCTGGTCTTTTTCTTAATTGAAATCGTCTACACTGTACTATGTACCATCGCGACTGGTCATTAATATATTCAACTTTTGACTATAAGTTATGTGCTCTTCGGTAGCCCAGAAGACGTCAAATCTTTGGGCTAAGCCCATTTAACTCATCCAGCAATTGTCTTACTTCTAAGTCCAAGACAATCTCTATGTCTTTATCTATGTGTAGAAAAACCATACCATTTGTACATGAAAAACACAAAGTACTAGATACAGTCTGCTTTAAAAAGGACAATTGAACACTGACCCACATCATTAAGGTGCCAAAAGATGCGGAATTGGGCCAGGCATCGGCACCTGTTTAAAAATTGAAAATTAACCTGGTTTCCATGGAGTAAGAGCCGTTGCTGGGCACATGATTTTGTCATCAATGATCATTCAATTGTCGCTACAGCCAAAAGTATTGGTCGGAGAATGACACGGTTTGCACCATTCGATTTCTCGTCACAAAATACGTCGGAATAGCCTCTTACCAGCAGCACTGGAACAGTTTTTCCACTTTTGCATTTTTGCCTGGTCTTTTTGTTAATTGAAATCGGATACACTGTACTATGTACCATCGCGACTGGCAACGCGGTTTGCACCATTCGATTTCTCGTCACAAAATACGTCGGATTAGCCTCTTACCAGCAGCACTGGAACAGTTTTTCCACTTTTGCATTTTTGGCTGGTCTTTTTGTTAATTGAAATCGGCTACACTGTACTATGTACCATCGCGACTGGTCATTACTATATTCAACTTTTGACTATAAGTTATGTGCCCTTCGGTAGCCCAGAAGACGTCAAATCTTTGGGCTAAGCCCATTTAACTCACCCAGCAATTGTCTTACTTCTAAGTCCAAGACAATCTCAATGTCTTTATCTACGTGTAGAAAAACCACAAAATTTGTACGTGACAAACACAAAGTACTAGATACAGTCTGCTGTAAAAAGTACAATTGAACACTGACCCACATCATTAAGGTACCAAAAGATGCGGAATTGGGCCAGGCATCGGCAGCTGTTTAAAAAATTGTAATTTTCCCTGGTTTCCATGGAGAAAGAGCCGTTGCTGGGCACGTGATTTTGTCATCAGTGATCATTCAGTTGTCGCTACAGCCAAAAGTATTGGTCGGAGAGCAACGCGGTTTGCACCATTCGATTTTTCGTCACAAAATACGTCGGATTAGCCTCTTACCAGCAGCACTGGAACAGTTTTTCCACTTTTGCATTTTTGCCTGGTCTTTTTGTTAATTGTAATCGGCTACACTGTACTATGTACCATCGCGACTGGTCATTACAATATTCAACTTTTGACTATAAGTTATGTGCCCTTCGGTACCCCAGAAGACGTCAAATCTTTGGGCTAAGCCCATTTAACTCATTCAGCAAATGTCTTACTTCTAAGTCCAAGACAATCTCAATGTCTTTATCTACGTGTAGAAAAACCACACCATTTGTACATAAAAAACACAAGGTACTAGATACAGTCTGCTGTAAAAAGTACAATTGAACACTGACCCACATCATTAAGGTACCAAAAGATGCGGAATTGGGCAAGGCATCGGCAGCTGTTTAAAAATTGAAAATTAACCTGGTTTCCATGGAGTAAGAGCCGTTGCTGGGCACGTGATTTTGTCATCAATGATCATTCAATTGTCGCTACAGCCAAAAGTATTGGTCGGAGAGCTACGCGGTTTGCACCATTCGATTTCTCGTCACAAAATACGTCGGATTAGCCTCTTACCAGCAGCACTGGAACAGTTTTTCCACTTTTGCATTTTTGCCTGGTCTTTTTCTTAATTGAAATCGGCTACACTGTACTATGTACCATCGCGACTGGTCATTACAATATTCAGCTTTTGACTATAAGTTATGTGCCCTTCGGTAGCCCAGAATACGTCAAATCTTTGGGCTAAGCCCATTTAACTCACCCAGCAATTGTCTTACTTCTAAGTTCAAGAAAATCTCAATGTCTTTATCTACGTGTAGAAAAACCACACCATTTGTACATAAAAAACACAAGGTACTAGATACAGTCTGCTGTAAAATGTACAATTCAACACTGAGCCACATCATTAAGGTACCAAAAGATGCGGAATTGGGCCAGGCATCGGCAGCTGTTTAAAAAATTGTAATTTTCCCTGGTTTCCATGGAGAAAGAGCCGTTGCTGGGCACGTGATTTTGTCATCAGTGATCATTCAGTTGTCGCTACAGCCAAAAGTATTGGTCGGAGAGCAACGCGGTTTGCACCATTCGATTTTTCGTCACAAAATACGTCGGATTAGCCTCTTATCAGCAGCACTGGAACAGTTTTTCCACTTTTGCATTTTTACCTGGTCTTTTTGTTAATTGCAATCGGCTACACTGTACTATGTACCATCGCGACTGGTCATTACAATATTCAACTTTTGACTATAAGTTATGTGCCCTTCGGTACCCCAGAAGACGTCAAATCTTTGGGCTAAGCCCATTTAACTCATTCAGCAAATGTCTTACTTCTAAGTCCAAGACAATCTCAATGTCTTTATCTACGTGTAGAAAAACCACACCATTTGTACATAAAAAACACAAGGTACTAGATACAGTCTGCTGTAAAAAGTACAATTGAACACTGACCCACATCATTAAGGTACCAAAAGATGCGGAATTGGGCCAGGCATCGGCAGCTGTTTAAAAAATTGCAATTTTCCCTGGTTTCCATGGAGAAAGAGCCGTTGCTGAGCAAGTGATTTTGTCATTAATGATCATTCAATTGTCGCTACAGCCAAAAGTATTGGTCGGAGAGCAACGCGGTTTGCACCATTCGATTTCTCGTCACAAAATACGTCGGATTAGCCTCTTACCAGCAGCACTGGAACAGTTTTTCCACTTTCGCATTTTTGCCTGGTCTTTTTGTTAATTGAAATCGGCTACACTGTACTATGAACCATCGCGACTGGTCATTACAATATTCAACTTTTGACTATAAGTTATGTGCCCTTCGGTAGCCCAGAAGACGTTAAATCTTTGGGCTAAGCCCATTTAACTCACCCAGCAATTGTCTTACTTCTAAGTCCAAGACAATCTCAATGTCTTTATCTACGTGTAGAAAAACCACACCATTTCTACATAAAAAACACAAGGTACTAGATACAGTCTGCTTTAAAAAGTTCAGCTGAACACTGACCCACATCATTAAGGTACCAAAAGATGCGGAATTGGGCCAGGCATCGGCATCTGTTTAAAAATTGAAAATTAACCTGGTTTCCATGGAGTAAGAGCCGTTGCTGGGCACGTGATTTTGTCATCAATGATCATTCAATTGTCGCTACAGCCAAAAGTATTGGTCGGAGAGCAACGCGGTTTGCACCATTCGATTTCTCGTCACAAAATAAGTCGGATTAGCCTCTTACCAGCAGCACTGGAACAGTTTTTCCACTTTTGCATTTTTGCCTGGTCTTTTTCTTAATTGAAATCGGCTACACTGTACTATGTACCATCGCGACTGGTCATTACAATATTCAGCTTTTGACTATAAGTTATGTGCCCTTCGGTAGCCCAGAAGACGTCAAATCTTTGGGCTAAGCCCATTTAACTCACCCAGCAATTGTCTTACTTCTAAGTTCAAGAAAATCTCAATGTCTTTATCTACGTGTAGAAAAACCACACCATTTGTACATAAAAAACACAAGGTACTAGATACAGTCTGCTGTAAAATGTACAATTCAACACTGAGCCACATCATTAAGGTACCAAAAGATGCGGAATTGGGCCAGGCATCGGCAGCTGTTTAAAAAATTGTAATTTTCCCTGGTTTCCATGGAGAAAGAGCCGTTGCTGGGCACGTGATTTTGTCATCAGTGATCATTCAGTTGTCGCTACAGCCAAAAGTATTGGTCGGAGAGCAACGCGGTTTGCACCATTCGATTTTTCGTCACAAAATACGTCGGATTAGCCTCTTACCAGCAGCACTGGAACAGTTTTTCCACTTTTGCATTTTTGCCTGGTCTTTTTGTTAATTGCAATCGGCTACACTGTACTATGTACCATCGCGACTGGTCATTACAATATTCAACTTTTGACTATAAGTTATGTGCCCTTCGGTACCCCAGAAGACGTCAAATCTTTGGGCTAAGCCCATTTAACTCATTCAGCAAATGTCTTACTTCTAAGTCCAAGACAATCTCAATATCTTTATCTACGTGTAGAAAAACCACACCATTTGTACATAAAAAACACAAGGTACTAGATACAGTCTGCTGTAAAAAGTACAATTGAACACTGACCCACATCATTAAGGTGCCAAATGCTGTTTAAAAATTGAAAATTAACCTGGTTTCCATGGAGTAAGAGCCGTTGCTGGGCACGTGATTTTGTCATCAATGATCATTCAATTGTCGCTACAGCCAAAAGTATTGGTCGGAGAGCGACGCGGTTTGCACCATTGGATTTCTCGTCACAAAATACAAAGGATTAGCCTCTTACCAGCAGCACTGGAACAGTTTTTTCCAGTTTTGCATTTTTGCCTGGTCTTTTTGTTAATTGAAATCGGTTACACTGTACTATGTTTTCAGTTTTTTCTAGTTTTGCATTTTTGCCTGGTCTTTTTGTTAATTGAAATCGGTTACACTGTACTATGTACCATCGCGACTGGTCATTACTAAATTCAAATTTTGACTATAAGTTATGTGCCCTTCGGTAGCCCAGAAGACGTTAAATCTTTGGGCTAAGCCCATTTAACTCATTCAGGAATTGTCTTACCTCTAAGTCCAAGACAATCTCAATGTCTTTATCTACGTGTAGAAAAACCACACCATTTGTACATAAAAAACAAAAGGTACTAAATACAGTCTGCTGTAGAATGTGCAATTGAACACTGACCCACATCATTAAGGTACCAAAAGATGCGGAATTGGGCCAGGCATCGGCAGCTGTTTAAAAAATTGCAATTTTCCCTGGTTTCCATGGAGAAAGAGCCGTTGCTGAGCAAGTGATTTTGTCATTAATGATCATTCAATTGTCGCTACAGCCAAAAGTATTGGTCGGAGAGCAACGCGGTTTGCACCATTCGATTTCTCGTCACAAAATACGTCGGATTAGCCTCTTACCAGCAGCACTGGAACAGTTTTTCCACTTTCGCATTTTTGCCTGGTCTTTTTGTTAATTGAAATCGGCTACACTGTACTATGAACCATCGCGACTGGTCATTACAATATTCAACTTTTGACTATAAGTTATGTGCCCTTCGGTAGCCCAGAAGACGTTAAATCTTTGGGCTAAGCCCATTTAACTCACCCAGCAATTGTCTTACTTCTAAGTCCAAGACAATCTCAATGTCTTTATCTACGTGTAGAAAAAACCACACCATTTCTACATAAAAAACACAAGGTACTAGATACAGTCTGCTTTAAAAAGTTCAGCTGAACACTGACCCACATCATTAAGGTACCAAAAGATGCGGAATTGGGCCAGGCATCGGCATCTGTTTAAAAATTGAAAATTAACCTGGTTTCCATGGAGTAAGAGCCGTTGCTGGGCACGTGATTTTGTCATCAATGATCATTCAATTGTCGCTACAGCCAAAAGTATTGGTCGGAGAGCTACGCGGTTTGCACCATTCGATTTCTCGTCACAAAATAAGTCGGATTAGCCTCTTACCAGCAGCACTGGAACAGTTTTTCCACTTTTGCATTTTTGCCTGGTCTTTTTCTTAATTGAAATCGGCTACACTGTACTATGTACCATCGCGACTGGTCATTACAATATTCAGCTTTTGACTATAAGTTATGTGCCCTTCGGTAGCCCAGAAGACGTCAAATCTTTGGGCTAAGCCCATTTAACTCACCCAGCAATTGTCTTACTTCTAAGTTCAAGAAAATCTCAATGTCTTTATCTACGTGTAGAAAAACCACACCATTTGTACATAAAAAACACAAGGTACTAGATACAGTCTGCTGTAAAATGTACAATTCAACACTGAGCCACATCATTAAGGTACCAAAAGATGCGGAATTGGGCCAGGCATCGGCAGCTGTTTAAAAAATTGTAATTTTCCCTGGTTTCCATGGAGAAAGAGCCGTTGCTGGGCACGTGATTTTGTCATCAGTGATCATTCAGTTGTCGCTACAGCCAAAAGTATTGGTCGGAGAGCAACGCGGTTTGCACCATTCGATTTTTCGTCACAAAATACGTCGGATTAGCCTCTTACCAGCAGCACTGGAACAGTTTTTCCACTTTTGCATTTTTGCCTGGTCTTTTTGTTAATTGCAATCGGCTACACTGTACTATGTACCATCGCGACTGGTCATTACAATATTCAACTTTTGACTATAAGTTATGTGCCCTTCGGTACCCCAGAAGACGTCAAATCTTTGGGCTAAGCCCATTTAACTCATTCAGCAAATGTCTTACTTCTAAGTCCAAGACAATCTCAATGTCTTTATCTACGTGTAGAAAAACCACACCATTTGTACATAAAAAACACAAGGTACTAGATACAGTCTGCTGTAAAAAGTACAATTGAACACTGACCCACATCATTAAGGTGCCAAAAGCTGTTTAAAAATTGAAAATTAACCTGGTTTCCATGGAGTAAGAGCCGTTGCTGGGCACGTGATTTTGTCATCAATGATCATTCAATTGTCGCTACAGCCAAAAGTATTGGTCGGAGAGCGACGCGGTTTGCACCATTGGATTTCTCGTCACAAAATACAAAGGATTAGCCTCTTACCAGCAGCACTGGAACAGTTTTTTCCAGTTTTGCATTTTTGCCTGGTCTTTTTGTTAATTGAAATCGGTTACACTGTACTATGTTTTCAGTTTTTTCCAGTTTTGCATTTTTGCCTGGTCTTTTTGTTAATTGAAATCGGTTACACTGTACTATGTACCATCGCGACTGGTCATTACTAAATTCAAATTTTGACTATAAGTTATGTGCCCTTCGGTAGCCCAGAAGACGTTAAATCTTTGGGCTAAGCCCATTTAACTCATTCAGGAATTGTCTTACCTCTAAGTCCAAGACAATCTCAATGTCTTTATCTACGTGTAGAAAAACCACACCATTTGTACATAAAAAACAAAAGGTACTAAATACAGTCTGCTGTAGAATGTGCAATTGAACACTGACCCACATCATTAAGGTACCAAAAGATGCGGAATTGGGCCAGGCATCGGCAGCTGTTTAAAAAATTGCAATTTTCCCTGGTTTCCATGGAGAAAGAGCCGTTGCTGAGCAAGTGATTTTGTCATTAATGATCATTCAATTGTCGCTACAGCCAAAAGTATTGGTCGGAGAGCAACGCGGTTTGCACCATTCGATTTCTCGTCACAAAATACGTCGGATTAGCCTCTTACCAGCAGCACTGGAACAGTTTTTCCACTTTCGCATTTTTGCCTGGTCTTTTTGTTAATTGAAATCGGCTACACTGTACTATGAACCATCGCGACTGGTCATTACAATATTCAACTTTTGACTATAAGTTATGTGCCCTTCGGTAGCCCAGAAGACGTCAAATCTTTGGGCTAAGCCCATTTAACTCACCCAGCAATTGTCTTACTTCTAAGTCCAAGACAATCTCAATGTCTTTATCTACGTGTAGAAAAACCACACCATTTCTACATAAAAAACACAAGGTACTAGATACAGTCTGCTTTAAAAAGTTCAGCTGAACACTGACCCACATCATTAAGGTACCAAAAGATGCGGAATTGGGCCAGGCATCGGCATCTGTTTAAAAATTGAAAATTAACCTGGTTTCCATGGAGTAAGAGCCGTTGCTGGGCACGTGATTTTGTCATCAATGATCATTCAATTGTCGCTACAGCCAAAAGTATTGGTCGGAGATCTACGCGGTTTGCACCATTCGATTTCTCGTCACAAAATAAGTCGGATTAGCCTCTTACCAGCAGCACTGGAACAGTTTTTCCACTTTTGCATTTTTGCCTGGTCTTTTTCTTAATTGAAATCGGCTACACTGTACTATGTACCATCGCGACTGGTCATTACAATATTCAGCTTTTGACTATAAGTTATGTGCCCTTCGGTAGCCCAGAATACGTCAAATCTTTGGGCTAAGCCCATTTAACTCACCCAGCAATTGTCTTACTTCTAAGTTCAAGAAAATCTCAATGTCTTTATCTACGTGTAGAAAAACCACACCATTTGTACATAAAAAACACAAGGTACTAGATACAGTCTGCTGTAAAATGTACAATTCAACACTGAGCCACATCATTAAGGTACCAAAAGATGCGGAATTGGGCCAGGCATCGGCAGCTGTTTAAAAATTGAAAACTAACCTGGTTTCCATGGAGTAAGAGCCGTTGCTAGGCACGTGATTTTGTCATCAATGATCATTCAATTGTCGCTACAGCCAAAAGTATTGGTCGGAGAGCTACGCGGTTTGCACCATTCGATTTCTCGTCACAAAATACGTCGGATTAGTCTCTTACCAGCAGCACTGGAACAGTTTTTCCACTTTTGCATATTTGCCTGGTCTTTTTCTTAATTGAAATCGGCTACACTGTACTATGTACCATCGCGACTGGTCAATACTACATTCAACTTTTGACTATAAGTTATGTGCCCTTCGGTAGCCCAGAAGACGTCAAATCTTTGGGCTAAGCCCATTTAACTCATTCAGCAATTGTCTTACTTCTAAGTCCAAGACAATCTCAATGTCTTTATCTATGTGTAGAAAAACCACACCATTTCTAGATAAAAAACACAAGGTACTAGATACAGTCTGCTGTAAAATGTACAACTGAACACTGACCCACATCATTAAGGTACCAAAAGATGCGGAATTGGGCCAGGCATCGGCAGCTGTTTAAAAAATTGCAAATTTCCCTGGTTTCCATGGAGTAAGAGCCGTTGCTAGGCACGTGATTTTGTCATCAGTGATCATTTAATTGTCGCTACAGCCAAAAGTATTGGTCGGAGAGGAACGCGGTTTGCACCATTCTATTTCTCGTCACAAAATAAGTCGGATTAGCCTCTTACCAGCAGCACTGGAACAGTTTTTCCACTTTCGCATTTTTGCCTGGTCTTTTTGTTAATTAAAATCGGCTACACTGTATTATGTACCATCTCGACTGGCAACGCGGTTTGCACCTTTCGATTTCTCGTCACAAAATACGTCGGATTAGCCTCTTACCAGCAGCACTGGAACAGTTTTCCCACTTTTGCATTTTTGCCTGGTCCTTTTGTTAATTGAAATCGGCTACACTGTACTATGTACCATCGCGACTGGTTATTACTATATTCAACTTTTGACTATAAGTTATGTGCCCTTCGGTAGCCCAGAAGACGTCAAATCTTTGGGCTAAGCCCATTTAACTCACCCAGCAATTGTCTTACTTCTAAGTCCAAGACAATCTCAATGTCTTTATCTACGTGTAGAAAAACCACACCATTTCTACATAAAAACACAAGGTACTAGATACAGTCTGCTGTAAAAAGTACAACTGAACACTGACCCACATCATTAAGGTACCAAAAGATGCGGAATTGGGCCAGGCATCGGCAGTTGTTTAAAAATTGAAAATAAACCTGGTTTCCATGGAGTAAGAGCCGTTGCTGGGCACGTGATGTTGTCATCAATGATCATTAAATTGTCGCTACAGCCAAAAGTATTGGTCGGAGAGCAACGCGGTTTGCACCATTCGATTTCTCGTCACAAAATACGTCGGATTAGCCTCTTACCAGCAGCACTGGAACAGTTTTTCCACTTTTGCATTTTTGCCTGGTCTTTTTGTTAATTGAAATCGGCTACACTGTACTATGTACCATCGCGACTGGTCATTAATGTGTTCAACTTTTGACTATAAGTTATGTGCCGTTCGGTAGCCCAGAAGACGTCAAATTTTTGGGCTAAACCCATTTAACTCATCCAGCAATTCTCTTACTTTTAAGTCCAAAACAATCTCAATGTCTTTATCTATGTGTAGAAAAACCAGACCATTTGTACATGAAAAACACAAAGTACTAGATACAGTCTGCTGTAAAAAGTACAATTGAACACTGACCCACATCATTAAGGTGCCAAAAGATGCGGAATTGGGCCAGGCTTCGGCAGCTGTTTAAAAATTGAAAATTAACCTGGTTTCCATGGAGTAAGAGCCGTTGCTGGGCACGTGATTTTGTCATCAATGATCATTTAATTGTCGCTACAGCCAAAAGTATTGGTCGGACAGCAACGCGGTTTGCACCATTCGATTTCTCGTCACAAAATTCAACGGATTATCCTCTTACCAGCAGCACTGGAACAGTTTTTTCCACTTTTGCATTTTTGCCTGGTCTTTTTGTTAATTGAAATCGGCTACACTGTACTATGTACCATCGCGACTGGTCATTAATATATTCAACTTTTGACTATAAGTTATGTGCCCTTCGGTAGCCCAGAAGACGTCAAATCTTTGGGCTAAGCCCATTTAACTCATCCAGCAATTGTCTTACTTCTAAGTCCAAGACAATCTCAATGTCTTTATCTACGTGTAGAAAAACGACACAATTTGTACATAAAAAACACAAGGTACTACATACAGTCTGCTGTAAAATGTACAATTCAACACTGACCCACATAATTAAGGTGCCAAAAGATGCGGAATTGGGCCAGGCATCGGCAGCTGTTTAAAAAATTGCAATTTTCCCTGGTTTCCATGGAGTAAGACCCGTTGCTAGGCACGTGATTTTGTCATAAATGATCATTCAATTGTCGCTACAGCCAAAAGTATTGGTCGGAGAGGAAAGCGGTTTGCACCATTCGATTTCTCGTCACAAAATAAGTCGGATTAGCGTCTTACCAGCAGCACTGGAACAGTTTTTCCACTTTTGCATTTTTGCCTGGTCTTTTTGTTAATTGAAATCGGCTACACTGTACTATGTACCATCGCGACTGGCAACGCGGTTTGCACCATTCGAATTCTCTTTACAAAATACGTCGGATTAGCCTCTTACCAGCAGCACTGGAACAGTTTTTCCACTTTTGCATTTTTGCCTGGTCTTTTTGTTAATTGAAATCGGCTACACTGTACTGTGTACCATCGCGACAGGTTATTACAATTTTTAACTTTTGACTATAAGTTATGTGCCCTTCGGTAGCCCAGAAAACGTCAAATCTTTGGGCTAAGCCCATTTAACTCACCCAGCAATTGTCTTACTTCTAAGTCTAAGACAATCTCAATGTCTTTATCTATGTGTAGAAAAACCACACCATTTCTACATAAAAAACACAAGGTACTAGATACAGTCTGCTTTAAAAAGTACAACTGAACACTGACCCACATCATTAAGGTACCAAAAGATGCGGAATTGGGCCAGGCATCGGCAACTGTTTAAAAATTAAAAATTAACCTGGTTTCCATGGAGTAAGAGCCGTTGCTAGGCACGTGATGTTGTCATCAATGATCATTCATTTGTGGCTACAGCCAATAGTATTGGTCGGACAGCAACGCGGTTTGCACCATACGATTTCTCGTCACAAAATACGTCGGATTAGCCTTTTACCAGCAGCACTTGAACAGTTTTTCCACTTTTGCATTTTTGCCTGGTCTTTTTGTTAATTGAAATCGGCTACACTGTACTATGTACCATCGCGACTGGTAATTACTATATTCAACTTTTGACTATAAGTTATGTGCCGTTCGGTAGCCCAGAAGACGTCAAATCTTTGGGCTAAGCCCATTTAACTCATTCAGCAATTGTCTTACTTCTAAGTCCAAGACAATCTCAATGTCTTTATCTATGTGTAGAAAAACCACACCATTTCTAGATAAAAAACACAAGGTACTAGATACAGTCTGCTGTAAAATGTACAACTGAACACTGGCCCACATCATTAAGGTACCAAAAGATGCGGAATTGGGCCAGGCATCGGCAGCTGTTTAAAAAATTGCAAATTTCCCTGGTTTCCATGGAGTAAGAGCCGTTGCTAGGCACGTGATTTTGTCATCAGTGATCATTCAATTGTCGCTACAGCCAAAAGTATTGGTCGGAGAGGAACGCGGTTTGCACCATTCGATTTCTCGTCACAAAATAAGTCGGATTAGCCTATTACCAGCAGCACTGGAACAGTTTTTTCCACTTTTGCATTTTTGCCTGGTCTTTTTGTTAATTGAAATCGGCTACACTGTACTATGTACCATCGCGACTGGCAACGCGGTTTGCACCTTTCGATTTCTCGTTACAAAATACGTCGGATTAGCCTCTTACCAGCAGCACTGGAACAGTTTTTAAAATTTTGCATTTTTGCCTGGTCTTTTTGTTAATTGAAATCGGCTACACTGTACTATGTACCATCGCGACTGGTTATTACTATATTCAACTTTTGACTATGAGTTATGTGCCCTTCGGTAGCCCAGAAGACGTCAAATCTTTGGGCCAAGCCCATTTAACTCACCCAGCAATTGTCTTACTTCTAAGTCCAAGACAATCTCAATATTTTTATCTACGTATAGAAAAACCACACCATTTCTACATAAAAACACAAGGTACTAGATACAGTCTGCTGTAAAAAGTACAACTGAACACTGACCCACATCATTAAGGTACCAAAAGATGCGGGATTGGGCCAGACATCGGCAGCTGTTTAAAAATTGAAAATAAACCTGGTTTCCATGGAGTAAGAGCCGTTGCTGGGCACGTGATGTTGTCATCAATGATCATTCAATTGTCGCTACAGCCAAAAGTATTGGTCGGAGAGCAACGCGGTTTGCACCATTCGATTTCTCGTCACAAAATACGTCGGATTAGCTTCTTACCAGCAGCACTGGAACAGTTTTTCCACTTTTGCATTTTTGCCTGGTCTTTTTGTTAATTGAAATCGGCTACACTGTACTATGTACCATCGCGACTGGCAACGCGGTTTGCACCATTCGATTTCTCGTCACAAAATACGTCGGATTAGCCTCTTACCAGCAGCACTGGAACAGTTTTTCCACTTTTGCATTTTTGCCTGGTCTTTTTGTTAATTGAAATCGGCTACACTGTACTATGTACCATCGCGACTGGTCATTACTATATTCAACTTTTGACTATAAGTTATGTGCCCTTCGGTAGCCCAGAAGACGTCAAATCTTTGGGCTAAGCCCATTTAACTCCTTCAGCAAATGTCTTACTTCTAAGTCCAAGACAATCTCAATGTCTTTATCTACGTGTAGAAAAACCACACCATTTGTACATAAAAAACACAAGGTACTAGATACAGTCTGCTGTAAAAAGTACAATTGAACACTGACCCACATCATTAAGGTGCCAAAAGATGCGGAATTGGGCCAGGCATCGGCAGCTGTTTAAAAATTGAAAATTAACCTGGTTTCCATGGAGTAAGAGCCGTTGCTGGGCACGTGATTTTGTCATCAATGATCATTCAATTGTCGCTACAGCCAAAAGTATTGGTCGGACAGCAACGCGGTTTGCACCTTTCGAATTCTCGTCACAAAATACGTCGGATTAGCCTCTTACCAGCAGCACTGGAACAGTTTTAAAAATTTTGCATTTTTGCCTGGTCTTTTTGTTAATTGAAATCGGCTACACTGTACTATGTACCATCGCGACTGGCAACGCGGTTTGCACCTTTCGATTTCTCGTTACAAAATACGTCGGATTAGCCTCTTACCAGCAGCACTGGAACAGTTTTAAAAATTTTGCATTTTTGCCTGGTCTTTTTGTTAATTGAAATCGGCTACACTGTACTATGTACCATCGCGACTGGCAACGCGGTTTGCACCTTTCGATTTCTCGTTACAAAATACGTCGGATTAGCCTCTTACCAGCAGCACTGGAACAGTTTTAAAAATTTTGCATTTTTGCCTGGTCTTTTTGTTAATTGAAATCGGCTACACTGTACTATGTACCATCGCGACTGGTTATTACTATATTCAACTTTTGACTATAAGTTATGTGCCCTTCGGTAGCCCAGAAGACGTCAAATCTTTGGGCTAAGCCCATTTAACTCACCCAGCAATTGTCTTACTTCTAAGTCCAAGACAATCTCAATATTTTTATCTACGTGTAGAAAAACCACACCATTTCTACATAAAAACACAAGGTACTAGATACAGTCTGCTGTAAAAAGTACAACTGAACACTGACCCACATCATTAAGGTACCAAAAGATGCGGAATTGGGCCAGACATCGGCAGCTGTTTAAAAATTGAAAATAAACCTGGTTTCCATGGAGTAAGAGGCGTTGCTGGGCACGTGATGTTGTCATCAATGATCATTCAATTGTCCCTACAGCCAAAAGTATTGGTCGGAGAGCAACGCGGTTTGCACCATTCGATTTCTCGTCACAAAATACGTCGGATTAGCTTCTTACCAGCAGCACTGGAACAGTTTTTCCACTTTTGCATTTTTGCCTGGTCTTTTTGTTAATTGAAATCGGCTACACTGTACTATGTACCATCGCGACTGGCAACGCGGTTTGCACCTTTCGATTTCTCGTTACAAAATACGTCGGATTAGCCTCTTACCAGCAGCACTGGAACAGTTTTAAAAATTTTGCATTTTTGCCTGGTCTTTTTGTTAATTGAAATCGGCTACACTGTACTATGTACCATCGCGACTGGTCATTACTATATTCAACTTTTGACTATAAGTTATGTGCCCTTCGGTAGCCCAGAAGACGTCAAATCTTTGGGCTAAGCCCATTTAACTCCTTCAGCAAATGTCTTACTTCTAAGTCCAAGACAATCTCAATGTCTTTATCTACGTGTAGAAAAACCACACCATTTGTACATAAAAAACACAAGGTACTAGATACAGTCTGCTGTAAAAAGTACAATTGAACACTGACCCACATCATTAAGGTGCCAAAAGATGCGGAAATGGGCCAGGCATCGGCAGCTGTTTAAAAAATTGCAAATTTCCCTGGTTTCCATGGAGTAAGAGCCGTTGCTAGGCACGTGATTTTGTCATCAGTGATTATTCAATTGTCGCTACAGCCAAAAGTATTGGTCGGAGAGGAACGCGGTTTGCACCATTCGATTTCTCGTCACAAAATAAGTCGGATTAGCCTCTTACCAGCAGCACTGGAACAGTTTTTTCCACTTTTGCATTTTTGCCTGGTCTTTTTGTTAATTGAAATCGGCTACACTGTACTATGTACCATCGCGACTGGCAACGCGGTTTGCACCATTCGATTTCTCGTTACAAAATACGTCGGATTAGCCTCTTACCAGCAGCACTGGAACAGTTTTTAAAATTTTGCATTTTTGCCTGGTCTTTTTGTTAATTGAAATCGGCTACACTGTACTATGTACCATCGCGACTGGTTATTAATATATTCAACTTTTGACTATAAGTTATGTGCCCTTCGGTAGCCCAGAAGACGTCAAATCTTTGGGCTAAGCCCATTTAACTCACCCAGCAATTGTCTTACTTCTAAGTCCAAGACAATCTCAATATTTTTATCTACGTGTAGAAAAACCACACCATTTCTACATAAAAACACAAGGTACTAGATACAGTCTGCTGTAAAAAGTACAACTGAACACTGACCCACATCATTAAGGTACCAAAAGATGCGGAATTGGGCCAGACATCGGCAGCTGTTTAAAAATTGAAAATAAACCTGGTTTCCATGGAGTAAGAGGCGTTGCTGGGCACGTGATGTTGTCATCAATGATCATTCAATTGTCCCTACAGCCAAAAGTATTGGTCGGAGAGCAACGCGGTTTGCACCATTCGATTTCTCGTCACAAAATACGTCGGATTAGCTTCTTACCAGCAGCACTGGAACAGTTTTTCCACTTTTGCATTTTTGCCTGGTCTTTTTGTTAATTGAAATCGGCTACACTGTACTATGTACCATCGCGACTGGCAACGCGGTTTGCACCTTTCGATTTCTCGTTACAAAATACGTCGGATTAGCCTCTTACCAGCAGCACTGGAACAGTTTTAAAAATTTTGCATTTTTGCCTGGTCTTTTTGTTAATTGAAATCGGCTACACTGTACTATGTACCATCGCGACTGGCAACGCGGTTTGCACCTTTCGATTTCTCGTTACAAAATACGTCGGATTAGCCTCTTACCAGCAGCACTGGAACAGTTTTAAAAATTTTGCATTTTTGCCTGGTCTTTTTGTTAATTGAAATCGGCTACACTGTACTATGTACCATCGCGACTGGTTATTACTATATTCAACTTTTGACTATAAGTTATGTGCCCTTCGGTAGCCCAGAAGACGTCAAATCTTTGGGCTAAGCCCATTTAACTCACCCAGCAATTGTCTTACTTCTAAGTCCAAGACAATCTCAATATTTTTATCTACGTGTAGAAAAACCACACCATTTCTACATAAAAACACAAGGTACTAGATACAGTCTGCTGTAAAAAGTACAACTGAACACTGACCCACATCATTAAGGTACCAAAAGATGCGGAATTGGGCCAGACATCGGCAGCTGTTTAAAAATTGAAAATAAACCTGGTTTCCATGGAGTAAGAGGCGTTGCTGGGCACGTGATGTTGTCATCAATGATCATTCAATTGTCCCTACAGCCAAAAGTATTGGTCGGAGAGCAACGCGGTTTGCACCATTCGATTTCTCGTCACAAAATACGTCGGATTAGCTTCTTACCAGCAGCACTGGAACAGTTTTTCCACTTTTGCATTTTTGCCTGGTCTTTTTGTTAATTGAAATCGGCTACACTGTACTATGTACCATCGCGACTGGCAACGCGGTTTGCACCTTTCGATTTCTCGTTACAAAATACGTCGGATTAGCCTCTTACCAGCAGCACTGGAACAGTTTTAAAAATTTTGCATTTTTGCCTGGTCTTTTTGTTAATTGAAATCGGCTACACTGTACTATGTACCATCGCGACTGGTCATTACTATATTCAACTTTTGACTATAAGTTATGTGCCCTTCGGTAGCCCAGAAGACGTCAAATCTTTGGGCTAATCCCATTTAACTCCTTCAGCAAATGTCTTACTTCTAAGTCCAAGACAATCTCAATGTCTTTATCTACGTGTAGAAAAACCACACCATTTGTACATAAAAAACACAAGGTACTAGATACAGTCTGCTGTAAAAAGTACAATTGAACACTGACCCACATCATTAAGGTGCCAAAAGATGCGGAATTGGGCCAGGCATCGGCAGCTGTTTAAAAATTGAAAATTAACCTGGTTTCCATGGAGTAAGAGCCGTTGCTGGGCACGTGATTTTGTCATCAATGATCATTCAATTGTCGCTACAGCCAAAAGTATTGGTCGGACAGCAACGCGGTTTGCACCATTCGAATTCTCGTCACAAAATACGTCGGATTAGCCTCTTACCAGCAGCACTGGAACAGTTTTTCCACTTTTGCATTTTTGCCTGGTCTTTTTGTTAATTGAAATCGGCTACACTGTACTATGTACCATCGCGACAGGTTATTACAATTTTTAACTTTTGACTATAAGTTATGTGCCCTTCGGTAGCCCAGAAGACGTCAAATCTTTGGGCTAAGCCCATTTAACTCACCCAGCAATTGTCTTACTTCTAAGTCCAAGACAATCTCAATGTCTTTATCTATGTGTAGAAAAACCACACCATTTCTACATAAAAAACACAAGGTACTAGATACAGTCTGCTTTAAAAAGTACAACTGAACACTGACCCACATCATTAAGGTACCAAAAGATGCGGAATTGGGCCAGGCATCGGCAACTGTTTAAAAATTAAAAATTAACCTGGTTTCCATGGAGTAAGAGCCGTTGCTAGGCACGTGATATTGTCATCAATGATCATTCAGTTGTGGCTACAGCCAAAAGTATTGGTCGGAGAGCAACGCGGTTTGCACCATTCGATTTCTCGTCACAAAATACGTCGGATTAGCCTCTTACCAGCAGCACTTGAACAGTTTTTCCACTTTTGCATTTTTGCCAGGTCTTTTTGTTAATTGAAATCGGCTACACTGTACTATGTACCATCGCGACTGGTCATTACAATATTCAACTTTTGACTATAAGTTATGCGCCGTTCGGTAGCCCAGAAGACGTCAAATCTTTGGGCTAAGCCCATTTAACTCATTCAGCAATTGTCTTACTTCTAAGTCGAAGACAATCTCAATGTCTTTATCTATGTGTAGAAAAACCACACCATTTCTAGATAAAAAACACAAGGTACTAGATACAGTCTGCTGTAAAATGTACAACTGAACACTGGCCCACATCATTAAGGTACCAAAAGATGCGGAATTGGGCCAGGCATCGGCAGCTGTTTAAAAAATTGCAAATTTCCCTGGTTTCCATGGAGAAAGAGCCGTTGCTAGGCACGTGATTTTGTCATCAGTGATTATTCAATTGTCGCTACAGCCAAAAGTATTGGTCGGAGAGGAACGCGGTTTGCACCATTCGATTTCTCGTCACAAAATACGTCGGATTAGCCTCTTACCAGCAGCACTGGAACAGTTTTTAAAATTTTGCATTTTTGCCTGGTCTTTTTGTTAATTGAAATCGGCTACACTGTACTATGTACCATCGCGACTGGTTATTACTATATTCAACTTTTGACTATAAGTTATGTGCCCTTCGGTAGCCCAGAAGACGTCAAATCTTTGGGCTAAGCCCATTTAACTCATTCAGCAATTGTCTTACTTCTAAGTCCAAGACAATCTCAATGTCTTTATCTATGTGTAGAAAAACCACACCATTTCTAGATAAAAAACACAAGGTACTAGATACAGTCTGCTGTAAAATGTACAACTGAACACTGACCCACATCATTAAGGTACCAAAAGATGCGGAATTGGGCCAGGCATCGGCAGCTGTTTAAAAAATTGCAAATTTCCCTGGTTTCCATGGAGTAAGAGGCGTTGCTGGGCACGTGATGTTGTCATCAATGATCATTCAATTGTCGCTACAGCCAAAAGTATTGGTCGGAGAGCAACGCGGTTTGCACCATTCGATTTCTCGTCACAAAATACGTCGGATTAGCTTCTTACCAGCAGCACTGGAACAGTTTTTCCACTTTTGCATTTTTGCCTGGTCTTTTTGTTAATTGAAATCGGCTACACTGTACTATGTACCATCGCGACTGGCAACGCGGTTTGCACCATTCGATTTCTCGTCACAAAATACGTCGGATTAGCCTCTTACCAGCAGCACTGGAACAGTTTTTCCACTTTTGCATTTTTGCCTGGTCTTTTTGTTAATTGAAATCGGCTACACTGTACTATGTACCATCGCGACTGGTCATTACTATATTCAACTTTTGACTATAAGTTATGTGCCCTTCGGTAGCCCAGAAGACGTCAAATCTTTGGGCTAAGCCCATTTAACTCCTTCAGCAAATGTCTTACTTCTAAGTCCAAGACAATCTCAATGTCTTTATCTACGTGTAGAAAAACCACACCATTTGTACATAAAAAACACAAGGTACTAGATACAGTCTGCTGTAAAAAGTACAATTGAACACTGACCCACATCATTAAGGTGCCAAAAGATGAGGAATTGGGCCAGGCATCGGCAGCTGTTTAAAAATTGAAAATTAACCTGGTTTCCATGGAGTAAGAGCCGTTGCTGGGCACGTGATTTTGTCATCAATGATCATTCAATTGTCGCTACAGCCAAAAGTATTGGTCGGACAGCAACGCGGTTTGCACCTTTCGAATTCTCGTCACAAAATACGTCGGATTAGCCTCTTACCAGCAGCACTGGAACAGTTTTTCCACTTTTGCATTTTTGCCTGGTCTTTTTGTTAATTGAAATCGGCTACACTGTACTATGTACCATCGCGACAGGTTATTACAATTTTTAACTTTTGACTATAAGTTATGTGCCCTTCGGTAGCCCAGAAAACGTCAAATCTTTGGGCTAAGCCCATTTAACTCACCCAGCAATTGTCTTACTTCTAAGTCCAAGACAATCTCAATGTCTTTATCTATGTGTAGAAAAACCACACCATTTCTAGATAAAAAACACAAGGTACTAGATACAGTCTGCTGTAAAATGTACAACTGAACACTGACCCACATCATTAAGGTACCAAAAGATGCGGAATTGGGCCAGGCATCGGCAGCTGTTTAAAAAATTGCAAATTTCCCTGGTTTCCATGGAGTAAGAGCCGTTGCTAGGCACGTGATGTTGTCATCAGTGATTATTCAATTGTCGCTACAGCCAAAAGTATTGGTCGGAGAGGAACGCGGTTTGCACCATTCGATTTCTCGTCACAAAATAAGTCGGATTAGCCTCTTACCAGCAGCACTGGAACAGTTTTTTCCACTTTTGCATTTTTGCCTGGTCTTTTTGTTAATTGAAATCGGCTACACTGTACTATGTACCATCGCGACTGGCAACGCGGTTTGCACCTTTCGATTTCTCGTTACAAAATACGTCGGATTAGCCTCTTACCAGCAGCCTGGAACAGTTTTTAAAATTTTGCATTTTTGCCTGGTCTTTTTGTTAATTGAAATCGGCTACACTGTACTATGTACCATCGCGACTGGTTATTACTATATTCAACTTTTGACTATAAGTTATGTGCCCTTCGGTAGCCCAGAAGACGTCAAATCTTTGGGCTAAGCCCATTTAACTCACCCAGCAATTGTCTTACTTCTAAGTCCAAGACAATCTCAATATTTTTATCTACGTGTAGAAAAACCACACCATTTCTACATAAAAACACAAGGTACTAGATACAGTCTGCTGTAAAAAGTACAACTGAACACTGACCCACATCATTAAGGTACCAAAAGATGCGGAATTGGGCCAGGCATCGGCAGCTGTTTAAAAAATTGCAAATTTCCCTGGTTTCCATGGAGTAAGAGCCGTTGCTGGGCACGTGATTTTGTCATCAATGATCATTCAATTGTCGCTACAGCCAAAAGTATTGGTCGGAGAGCAACGCGGTTTGCACCATTCGATTTCTCGTCACAAAATACGTCGGATTAGCTTCTTACCAGCAGCACTGGAACAGTTTTTCCACTTTTGCATTTTTGCCTGGCCTTTTTGTTAATTGAAATCGGCTACACTGTACTATGTACCATCGCGACTGGCAACGCGGTTTGCACCATTCGATTTCTCGTCACAAAATACGTCGGATTAGCCTCTTACCAGCAGCACTGGAACAGTTTTTCCACTTTTGCATTTTTGCCTGGTCTTTTTGTTAATTGAAATCGGCTACACTGTACTATGTACCATCGCGACTGGTCATTACTATATTCAACTTTTGACTATAAGTTATGTGCCCTTCGGTAGCCCAGAAGACGTCAAATCTTTGGGCTAAGCCCATTTAACTCCTTCAGCAAATGTCTTACTTCTAAGTCCAAGACAATCTCAATGTCTTTATCTACGTGTAGAAAAACCACACCATTTGTACATCAAAAACACAAGGTACTACATACAGTCTGCTGTAAAAAGTACAATTGAACACTGACCCACATCATTAAGGTGCCAAAAGATGCGGAATTGGGCCAGGCATCGGCAGCTGTTTAAAAATTGAAAATTAACCTGGTTTCCATGGAGTAAGAGCCGTTGCTGGGCACGTGATTTTGTCATCAATGATCATTCAATTGTCGCTACAGCCAAAAGTATTGGTCGGACAGCAACGCGGTTTGCACCTTTCGAATTCTCGTCACAAAATACGTCGGATTAGCCTCTTACCAGCAGCACTGGAACAGTTTTTCCACTTTTGCATTTTTGCCTGGTCTTTTTGTTAATTGAAATCGGCTACACTGTACTATGTAAAATCGCGACTGGTCATTACTATATTCAACTTTTGACTATAAGTTATGTGCCGTTCGGTAGCCCAGAAGACGTCAAATCTTTGGGCTAAGCCCATTTAACTCCTTCAGCAAATGTCTTACTTCTAAGTCCAAGACAATCTCAATGTCTTTATCTACGTGTAGAAAAACCACACCATTTGTACATAAAAAACACACGGTACTAGATACAGTCTGCTGTAAAAAGTACAATTGAACACTGACCCACATCATTAAGGTGCCAAAAGATGCGGAATTGGGCCAGGCATCGGCAGCTGTTTAAAAATTGAAAATTAACCTGGTTTCCATGGAGTAAGAGCCGTTGCTAGGCACGTGATTTTGTCATCAATGATCATTCAATTGTCGCTACAGCCAAAAGTATTGGTCGGACAGCAACGCGGTTTGCACCATTCGAATTCTCGTCACAAAATACAACGGATTAGCCTCTTACCAGCAGCACTGGAACAGTTTTTTCCACTTTTGCATTTTTGCCTGGTCTTTTTCTTAATTGAAATCGGCTACACTGTACTATGTACCATCGCGACTGGTCATTACTATATTCAACTTTTGACTATAAGTTATGTGCCCTTCGGTAGCCCAGAAGACGTCAAATCTTTGGGCTAAGCCCATTTAACTCATTTAGCAATTGTCTTACTTCTAAGTCCAAGACAATCTCAATGTCTTTATCTACGTGTGGAAAAACCACACCATTTCTAGATAAAAAACACAAGGTACTAGATACAGTCTGCTGTAAAATGTACAACTGAAAACTGACCCACATCATTAAGGTACCAAAAGATGCGGAATTGGGCCAGGCATCGGCAGCTGTTTAAAAAATTGCAAATTTCCCTGGTTTCCATGGAGTAAGAGCCGTTGCTAGGCACGTGATTTTGTCATCAGTGATCATTCAATTGTCGCTACAGCCAAAAGTATTGGTCGGAGAGGAACGCGGTTTGCACCATTCTATTTCTCGTCACAAAATAAGTCGGATTAGCCTCTTACCAGCAGCACTGGAACAGTTTTTCCACTTTTGCATTTTTGCCTGGTCTTTTTGTTAATTAAAATCGGCTACACTGTACTATGTACCATCGCGACTGGCAACGCGGTTTGCACCTTTCGATTTCTCGTTACAAAATACGTCGGATTAGCCTCTTACCAGCAGCACTGGAACAGTTTTTAAAATTTTGCATTTTTGCCTGGTCTTTTTGTTAATTGAAATCGGCTACACTGTACTATGTACCATCGCGACTGGTTATTACTATATTCAACTTTTGACTATAAGTTATGTGCCCTTCGGTAGCCCAGAAGACGTCAAATCTTTGGGCTAAGCCCATTTAACTCACCCAGCAATTGTCTTACTTCTAAGTCCAAGACAATCTCAATATTTTTATCTACGTGTAGAAAAACCACACCATTTCTACATAAAAACACAAGGTACTAGATACAGTCTGCTGTAAAAAGTACAACTGAACACTGACCCACATCATTAAGGTACCAAAAGATGCGGAATTGGGCCAGGCATCGGCAGCTGTTTAAAAAATTGCAAATTTCCCTGGTTTCCATGGAGTAAGAGCCGTTGCTAGGCACGTGATTTTGTCATCAGTGATCATTCAATTGTCGCTACAGCCAAAAGTATTGGTCGGAGAGGAACGCGGTTTGCACCATTCGATTTCTCGTCACAAAATAAGTCGGATTAGCCTCTTACCAGCAGTACTGGAACAGTTTTTTCCACTTTTGCATTTTTGCCTGGTCTTTTTGTTAATTGAAATCGGCTACACTGTACTATGTACCATCGCGACTGGCAACGCGGTTTGCACCTTTCGATTTCTCGTTACAAAATACGTCGGATTAGCCTCTTACCAGCAGCACTGGAACAGTTTTTAAAATTTTGCATTTTTGCCTGGTCTTTTTGTTAATTGAAATCGGCTACACTGTACTATGTACCATCGCGACTGGTTATTACTATATTCAACTTTTGACTATAAGTTATGTGCCCTTCGGTAGCCCAGAAGACGTCAAATCTTTGGGCTAAGCCCATTTAACTCACCCAGCAATTGTCTTACTTCTAAGTCCAAGACAATCTCAATATTTTTATCTACGTGTAGAAAAACCACACCATTTCTACATAAAAACAAAAGGTACTAGATACAGTCTGCTGTAAAAAGTACAACTGAACACTGACCCACATCATTAAGGTACCAAAAGATGCGGAATTGGGCCAGACATCGGCAGCTGTTTAAAAATTGAAAATAAACCTGGTTTCCATGGAGTAAGAGGCGTTGCTGGGCACGTGATGTTGTCATCAATGATCATTTAATTGTCGCTACAGCCAAAAGTATTGGTCGGAGAGCAACGCGGTTTGCACCATTCGATTTCTCGTCACAAAATACGTCGGATTAGCCTCTTACCAGCAGCACTGGAACAGGTTTTCCACTTTTGCATTTTTGCCTGGTCTTTTTGTTAATTGAAATCGGCTACACTGTACTATGTACCATCGCGACTGGTCATTACTATATTCAACTTTTGACTATAAGTTATGTGCCCTTCGGTAGCCCAGAAGACGTCAAATCTTTGGGCTAAGCCCATTTAACTCACCCAGCAATTGTCTTACTTCTAAGTCCAAGACAATCTCAATGTCTTTATCTATGTGTAGAAAAACCACACCATTTCTATATAAAAAACACAAGGTACTAGATACAGTCTGCTTTAAAAAGTACAACTGAACACTGACCCACATCATTAAGGTACCAAAAGATGCGGAATTGGGCCAGGCATCGGCAGCTGTTTAAAAATTAAAAATTAACCTGGTTTCCATGGAGTAAGAGCCGTTGCTAGGCACGTGATGTTGTCATCAATGATCATTCAGTTGTGGCTACAGCCAAAAGTATTGGTCGGAGAGCAACGCGGTTTGCACCATTCGATTTCTCGTCACAAAATACGTCGGATTAGCTTCTTACCAGCAGCACTGGAACAGTTTTTCCACTTTTGCATTTTTGCCTGGCCTTTTTGTTAATTGAAATCGGCTACACTGTACTATGTACCATCGCGACTGGCAACGCGGTTTGCACCTTTCGATTTCTCGTTACAAAATACGTCGGATTAGCCTCTTACCAGCAGCACTGGAACAGTTTTTAAAATTTTGCATTTTTGCCTGGTCTTTTTGTTAATTGAAATCGGCTACACTGTACTATGTACCATCGCGACTGGTTATTACTATATTCAACTTTTGACTATAAGTTATGTGCCCTTCGGTAGCCCAGAAGACGTCAAATCTTTGGGCTAAGCCCATTTAACTCACCCAGCAATTGTCTTACTTCTAAGTCCAAGACAATCTCAATATTTTTATCTACGTGTAGAAAAACCACACCATTTCTACATAAAAACACAAGGTACTAGCTACAGTCTGCTGTAAAAAGTACAACTGAACACTGACCCACATCATTAAGGTACCAAAAGATGCGGAATTGGGCCAGACATCGGCAGCTGTTTAAAAATTGAAAATAAACCTGGTTTCCATGGAGTAAGAGGCGTTGCTGGGCACGTGATGTTGTCATCAATGATCATTCAATTGTCGCTACAGCCAAAAGTATTGGTCGGAGAGCAACGCGGTTTGCACCATTCGATTTCTCGTCACAAAATACGTCGGATTAGCCTCTTACCAGCAGCACTGGAACAGTTTTTCCACTTTTGCATTTTTGCCTGGTCTTTTTGTTAATTGAAATCGGCTACACTGTACTATGTACCATCGCGACTGGTCATTACTATATTCAACTTTTGACTATAAGTTATGTGCCGTTCGGTAGCCCAGAAGACGTCAAATCTTTGGGCTAAGCCCATTTAACTCATTCAGCAATTGTCTTACTTCTAAGTCCAAGACAATCTCAATGTCTTTATCTATGTGTAGAAAAACCACACCATTTCTAGATAAAAAACACAAGGTACTAGATACAGTCTGCTGTAAAATGTACAACTGAACACTGACCCACATCATTAAGGTACCAAAAGATGCGGAATTGGGCCAGGCATCGGCAGCTGTTTAAAAAATTGCAAATTTCCCTGGTTTCCATGGAGTAAGAGCCGTTGCTAGGCACGTGATTTTGTCATCAGTGATTATTCAATTGTCGCTACAGCCAAAAGTATTGGTCGGAGAGGAACGCGGTTTGCATCATTCGATTTCTCGTCACAAAATAAGTCGGATTAGCCTCTTACCAGCAGCACTGGAACAGTTTTTTCCACTTTTGCATTTTTGCCTGGTCTTTTTGTTAATTGAAATCGGCTACACTGTACTATGTACCATCGCGACTGGCAACGCGGTTTGCACCTTTCGATTTCTCGTTACAAAATACGTCGGATTAGCCTCTTACCAGCAGCACTGGAACAGTTTTTAAAATTTTGCATTTTTGCCTGGTCTTTTTGTTAATTGAAATCGGCTACACTGTACTATGTACCATCGCGACTGGTTATTACTATATTCAACTTTTGACTATAAGTTATGTGCCCTTCGGTAGCCCAGAAGACGTCAAATCTTTGGGCTAAGCCCATTTAACTCACCCAGCAATTGTCTTACTTCTAAGTCCAAGACAATCTCAATATTTTTATCTACGTGTAGAAAAACCACACCATTTCTACATAAAAACACAAGGTACTAGATACAGTCTGCTGTAAAAAGTACAACTGAACACTGACCCACATCATTAAGGTACCAAAAGATGCGGAATTGGGCCAGGCATCGGCAGCTGTTTAAAAAATTGCAAATTTCCCTGGTTTCCATGGAGTAAGAGCCGTTGCTGGGCACGTGATTTTGTCATCAATGATCATTCAATTGTCGCTACAGCCAAAAGTATTGGTCGGAGAGCAACGCGGTTTGCACCATTCGATTTCTCGTCACAAAATACGTCGGATTAGCTTCTTACCAGCAGCACTGGAACAGTTTTTCCACTTTTGCATTTTTGCCTGGCCTTTTTGTTAATTGAAATCGGCTACACTGTACTATGTACCATCGCGACTGGCAACGCGGTTTGCACCATTCGATTTCTCGTCACAAAATACGTCGGATTAGCCTCTTACCAGCAGCACTGGAACAGTTTTTCCACTTTTGCATTTTTGCCTGGTCTTTTTGTTAATTGAAATCGGCTACACTGTACTATGTACCATCGCGACTGGTCATTACTATATTCAACTTTTGACTATAAGTTATGTGCCCTTCGGTAGCCCAGAAGACGTCAAATCTTTGGGCTAAGCCCATTTAACTCCTTCAGCAAATGTCTTACTTCTAAGTCCAAGACAATCTCAATGTCTTTATCTACGTGTAGAAAAACCACACCATTTGTACATAAAAAACACAAGGTACTACATACAGTCTGCTGTAAAAAGTACAATTGAACACTGACCCACATCATTAAGGTGCCAAAAGATGCGGAATTGGGCCAGGCATCGGCAGCTGTTTAAAAATTGAAAATTAACCTGGTTTCCATGGAGTAAGAGCCGTTGCTGGGCACGTGATTTTGTCATCAATGATCATTCAATTGTCGCTACAGCCAAAAGTATTGGTCGGACAGCAACGCGGTTTGCACCTTTCGAATTCTCGTCACAAAATACGTCGGATTAGCCTCTTACCAGCAGCACTGGAACAGTTTTTCCACTTTTGCATTTTTGCCTGGTCTTTTTGTTAATTGAAATCGGCTACACTGTACTATGTAAAATCGCGACTGGTCATTACTATATTCAACTTTTGACTATAAGTTATGTGCCGTTCGGTAGCCCAGAAGACGTCAAATCTTTGGGCTAAGCCCATTTAACTCCTTCAGCAAATGTCTTACTTCTAAGTCCAAGACAATCTCAATGTCTTTATCTACGTGTAGAAAAACCACACCATTTGTACATAAAAAACACACGGTACTAGATACAGTCTGCTGTAAAAAGTACAATTGAACACTGACCCACATCATTAAGGTGCCAAAAGATGCGGAATTGGGCCAGGCATCGGCAGCTGTTTAAAAATTGAAAATTAACCTGGTTTCCATGGAGTAAGAGCCGTTGCTAGGCACGTGATTTTGTCATCAATGATCATTCAATTGTCGCTACAGCCAAAAGTATTGGTCGGACAGCAACGCGGTTTGCACCATTCGAATTCTCGTCACAAAATACAACGGATTAGCCTCTTACCAGCAGCACTGGAACAGTTTTTTCCACTTTTGCATTTTTGCCTGGTCTTTTTCTTAATTGAAATCGGCTACACTGTACTATGTACCATCGCGACTGGTCATTACTATATTCAACTTTTGACTATAAGTTATGTGCCCTTCGGTAGCCCAGAAGACGTCAAATCTTTGGGCTAAGCCCATTTAACTCATTTAGCAATTGTCTTACTTCTAAGTCCAAGACAATCTCAATGTCTTTATCTACGTGTGGAAAAACCACACCATTTCTAGATAAAAAACACAAGGTACTAGATACAGTCTGCTGTAAAATGTACAACTGAAAACTGACCCACATCATTAAGGTACCAAAAGATGCGGAATTGGGCCAGGCATCGGCAGCTGTTTAAAAAATTGCAAATTTCCCTGGTTTCCATGGAGTAAGAGCCGTTGCTAGGCACGTGATTTTGTCATCAGTGATCATTCAATTGTCGCTACAGCCAAAAGTATTGGTCGGAGAGGAACGCGGTTTGCACCATTCTATTTCTCGTCACAAAATAAGTCGGATTAGCCTCTTACCAGCAGCACTGGAACAGTTTTTCCACTTTTGCATTTTTGCCTGGTCTTTTTGTTAATTAAAATCGGCTACACTGTACTATGTACCATCGCGACTGGCAACGCGGTTTGCACCTTTCGATTTCTCGTTACAAAATACGTCGGATTAGCCTCTTACCAGCAGCACTGGAACAGTTTTTAAAATTTTGCATTTTTGCCTGGTCTTTTTGTTAATTGAAATCGGCTACACTGTACTATGTACCATCGCGACTGGTTATTACTATATTCAACTTTTGACTATAAGTTATGTGCCCTTCGGTAGCCAGAAGACGTCAAATCTTTGGGCTAAGCCCATTTAACTCACCCAGCAATTGTCTTACTTCTAAGTCCAAGACAATCTCAATATTTTTATCTACGTGTAGAAAAACCACACCATTTCTACATAAAAACACAAGGTACTAGATACAGTCCTGCTGTAAAAGTACAACTGAACACTGACCCACATCATTAAGGTACCAAAAGATGCGGAATTGGGCCAGGCATCGGCAGCTGTTTAAAAATTGCAAATTTCCCTGGTTTCCATGGGAGTAAGAGCCGTTGCTAGGCACGTGATTTTGTCATCAGTGATCATTCAATTGTCGCTACAGCCAAAAGTATTGGTCGGAGAGGAACGCGGTTTGCACCATCGATTTCTCGTCACAAAATAAGTCGGATTAGCCTCTTACCAGCAGTACTGGAACAGTTTTTTCCACTTTTGCATTTTTGCCTGGTCTATTTGTTAATTGAAATCGTCTACACTGTACTATGTACCATCGCGACTGGCAACGCGGTTTGCACCTTTCGATTTCTCGTTACAAAATACGTCCGGATTAGCCTCTTACCAGCAGCACTGGAACAGTTTTTAAAATTTTGCATTTTTGCCTGGTCTTTTTGTTAATTGAAATCGGCTACACTGTACTATGTACCATCGCGACTGGTTATTACTATATTCAACTTTTGACTATAAGTTATGTGCCCTTCGGTAGCCCAGAAGACGTCAAATCTTTGGGCTAAGCCCATTTAACTCACCCAGCAATTGTCTTACTTCTAAGTCAAGACAATCTCAATATTTTTATCTACGTGTAGAAAAACCACACCATTTCTTACATAAAAACAAAAGGTACTAGATACAGTCTGCTGTAAAAGTACAACTGAACACTGACCCACATCATTAAGGTACCAAAAGATGCGGAATTGGCCAGACATCGGCAGCTGTTGTAAAAATTGAAAATAAACCTTGGTTTCCATGGAGTAAGAGGCGTTGCTGGGCACGTGATGTTGTCATCAATGATCATTCAATTGTCGCTACAGCCAAAAGTATTGGTCGGAGAGCAACGCGGTTTGCACCATTCGATTTCTCGTCACAAAATACGTCGGATTAGCCTCTTACCAGCAGCACTGGAACAGGTTTTCCACTTTTGCATTTTTTGCCTGGTCTTTTTGTTAATTGAAATCGGTAGCTACACTGTACTATGTACCATCGCGACTGGTCATTACTATATTCAACTTTTGAAAGTTATGTGCCCTTCGGTAGCCCAGAAGACGTCAAATCTTTGGGCTAAGCCCATTTAACTCACCCAGCAATTGTCTTACTTCTAAGTCCAAGACAATCTCAATGTCTTTATCTATGTGTAGAAAAACCACACCATTTCTATATAAAAAACACAAGGTACTAGATACAGTCTGCTTTAAAAAGTACAACTGAACACTGACCCACATCATTAAGGTACCAAAAGATGCGGAATTGGGCCAGGCATCGGCAGCTGTTTAAAAATTAAAAATTAACCTGGTTTCCATGGAGTAAGAGCCGTTGCTAGGCACGTGATGTTGTCATCAATGATCATTCAGTTGTGGCTACAGCCAAAAGTATTGGTCGGAGAGCAACGCGGTTTGCACCATTCGATTTCTCGTCACAAAATACGTCGGATTAGCTTCTTACCAGCAGCACTGGAACAGTTTTTCCACTTTTGCATTTTTGCCTGGCCTTTTTGTTAATTGAAATCGGCTACACTGTACTATGTACCATCGCGACTGGCAACGCGGTTTGCACCATTCGATTTCTCGTCACAAAATACGTCGGATTAGCCTCTTACCAGCAGCACTGGAACAGTTTTTCCACTTTTGCATTTTTGCCTGGTCTTTTTGTTAATTGAAATCGGCTACACTGTACTATGTACCATCGCGACTGGTCATTACTATATTCAACTTTTGACTATAAGTTATGTGCCCTTCGGTAGCCCAGAAGACGTCAAATCTTTGGGCTAAGCCCATTTAACTCCTTCAGCAAATGTCTTACTTCTAAGTCCAAGACAATCTCAATGTCTTTATCTACGTGTAGAAAAACCACACCATTTGTACATAAAAAACACAAGGTACTAGATACAGTCTGCTGTAAAAAGTACAATTGAACACTGACCCACATCATTAAGGTGCCAAAAGATGCGGAATTGGGCCAGGCATCGGCAGCTGTTTAAAAATTGAAAATTAACCTGGTTTCCATGGAGTAAGAGCCGTTGCTGGGCACGTGATTTTGTCATCAATGATCATTCAATTGTCGCTACAGCCAAAAGTATTGGTCGGACAGCAACGCGGTTTGCACCTTTCGAATTCTCGTCACAAAATACGTCGGATTAGCCTCTTACCAGCAGCACTGGAACAGTTTTTCCACTTTTGCATTTTTGCCTGGTCTTTTTGTTAATTGAAATCGGCTACACTGTACTATGTAAAATCGCGACTGGTCATTACTATATTCAACTTTTGACTATAAGTTATGTGCCGTTCGGTAGCCCAGAAGACGTCAAATCTTTGGGCTAAGCCCATTTAACTCCTTCAGCAAATGTCTTACTTCTAAGTCCAAGACAATCTCAATGTCTTTATCTACGTGTAGAAAAACCACACCATTTGTACATAAAAAACACACGGTACTAGATACAGTCTGCTGTAAAAAGTACAATTGAACACTGACCCACATCATTAAGGTGCCAAAAGATGCGGAATTGGGCCAGGCATCGGCAGCTGTTTAAAAATTGAAAATTAACCTGGTTTCCATGGAGTAAGAGCCGTTGCTAGGCACGTGATTTTGTCATCAATGATCATTCAATTGTCGCTACAGCCAAAAGTATTGGTCGGACAGCAACGCGGTTTGCACCATTCGAATTCTCGTCACAAAATACAACGGATTAGCCTCTTACCAGCAGCACTGGAACAGTTTTTTCCACTTTTGCATTTTTGCCTGGTCTTTTTCTTAATTGAAATCGGCTACACTGTACTATGTACCATCGCGACTGGTCATTACTATATTCAACTTTTGACTATAAGTTATGTGCCCTTCGGTAGCCCAGAAGACGTCAAATCTTTGGGCTAAGCCCATTTAACTCATTTAGCAATTGTCTTACTTCTAAGTCCAAGACAATCTCAATGTCTTTATCTACGTGTGGAAAAACCACACCATTTCTAGATAAAAAACACAAGGTACTAGATACAGTCTGCTGTAAAATGTACAACTGAAAACTGACCCACATCATTAAGGTACCAAAAGATGCGGAATTGGGCCAGGCATCGGCAGCTGTTTAAAAAATTGCAAATTTCCCTGGTTTCCATGGAGTAAGAGCCGTTGCTAGGCACGTGATTTTGTCATCAGTGATCATTCAATTGTCGCTACAGCCAAAAGTATTGGTCGGAGAGGAACGCGGTTTGCACCATTCTATTTCTCGTCACAAAATAAGTCGGATTAGCCTCTTACCAGCAGCACTGGAACAGTTTTTCCACTTTTGCATTTTTGCCTGGTCTTTTTGTTAATTAAAATCTGCTACACTGTACTATGTACCATCGCGACTGGCAACGCGGTTTGCACCTTTCGATTTCTCGTTACAAAATACGTCGGATTAGCCTCTTACCAGCAGCACTGGAACAGTTTTTAAAATTTTGCATTTTTGCCTGGTCTTTTTGTTAATTGAAATCGGCTACACTGTACTATGTACCATCGCGACTGGTTATTACTATATTCAACTTTTGACTATAAGTTATGTGCCCTTCGGTAGCCCAGAAGACGTCAAATCTTTGGGCTAAGCCCATTTAACTCATTCAGGAAATCATCCCTGGTTTCCATGGAGTAAGAGCCGTTGCTGGGCCCGTGATTTTGTCATCAATGATCATTCAATTGTCGCTACAGCCAACAGAATTGGTCGGAGAGCAACGCGGTTTGCACCATTCGATTTCTCGTCACAAAATACGTCGGATTAGCCTCTTACCAGCAGCACTGGAACAGTTTTTTCCAGTTTTGCATTTTTGCCTGGTCTTTTTGTTAATTGAAATCGGTTACACTGTACTATGTACCATCGCGACTGGTCATTACTATATTGAAATTTTGACTATAAGTTATGTGCTCTTCGGTAGCCCAGAAGACGTTAAATCTTTGGGCTAAGCTCATTTAACTCATTCAGGAATTGTCTTATTTCTAAGTCCAAGACAATCTCAATGTCTTTATCTACGTGTAGAAAAACCACACCATTTGTACATAAAAAACAAAAGGTACTAAATACAGTCTGCTGTAGAATGTACAATTGAACACTCACCCACATCATTAAGGTGTGAAAAGATGCGGAATTGGGCCAGGCATCGGCAGCTGTTTAAAAATTGAAAATTAACCTGGTTTCCATGGAGAAAGAGCCGTTGCTGGGCACGTGATTTTGTCATCAGTGATCATTCAATTGTCGCTACAGCCAAAAGTATTGGTCGGAGAGCAACGCGGTTTGCACCATTCGATTTTTCGTCACAAAATACGTCGGATTAGCCTCTTACCAGCAGCACTGGAACAGTTTATCCACTTTTGCATTTTTGCCTGGTCTTTTTGTTAATTGAAATCGGCTACACTCTACTATGTACCATCGCGACTGGTCATTACTATATTCAACTTTTGACTATAAGTTATGTGCCCTTCGGTAGCCCAGAAGACGTCAAATCTTTGGGCTAAGCCCATTTAACTCATTCAGCAATTGTCTTACTTCTAAGTCCAAGACAATCTCAATGTCTTTATCTACGTGTAGAAAAACCACACCATTTGTACATAAAAAACACAAGGTACTAGATACAGTCTGCTGTAAAAAGTACAATTGAACACTCACCCACATCATTAAGGTGCCGAAATATGCGGAATTGGGCCAGGCATCGGCAGCTGTTTAAAAATTGAAAATTAACCTGGTTTCCATGGAGTAAGAGCCGTTGCTGGGCACGTGATTTTGTCATCAATGATCATTCAATTGTCGCTACAGCCAAAAGTATTGGTCGGACAGCAACGCGGTTTGCACCATTCAAATTCTCGTCACAAAATACAACGGATTAGCCTCTTACCAGCAGCACTGGAACAGTTTTTTCCACTTTTGCATTTTTGCCTGGTCTTTTTGTTAATTGAAATCGGCTACACTGTACTATGTACCATCGCGACTGGTCATTACAATATTCAACTTTTGACTATAAGTTATGTGCCCTTCGGTAGCCCAGAAGACGTCAAATCTTTGGGCTAAGCCCATTTAACTCACCCAGCAATTGTCTTACTTCTAAGTCCAAGACAATCTCAATGTCTTTATCTACGTGTAGAAAAACCACAAAATTTGTACATGAAAAACACAAAGTACTAGATACAGTCTGCTGTAAAAAGTACAATTGAACACTGACCCACATCATTAAGGTACCAAAAGATGCGGAATTGGGCCAGGCATCGGCAGCTGTTTGAAAAATTGCAATTTTCCCTGGTTTCCATATAGAAAGAGCCGTTGCTGGGCACGTGATGTTGTCATCAGTGATCATTCAATTGTCGCTACAGCCAAAAGTATTGGTCGGAGAGCAACGCGGTTTGCACCATTCGATTTCTCGTCACAAAATACGTCGGATTAGCCTCTTACCAGCAGCACTGGAACAGTTTTTCCACTTTTACATTTTTGCCTGGTCTTTTTGTTAATTGAAATCGGCTACACTCTACTATGTACCATCGCGACTGGTCATTACTATATTCAACTTTTGACTATAAGTTATGTGCCCTTCGGTAGCCCAGAAGACGTCAAATCTTTGGGCTAAGCCCATTTAACTCATTCAGCAAATGTCTTACTTCTAAGTCCAAGACAATCTCAATGTCTTTATCTACGTGTAGAAAAACCACACCATTTGTACATAAAAAACACAAGGTACTAGATACAGTCTGCTGTAAAAAGTACAATTGAACACTGACCCACATCATTAAGGTGCCAAAAGATGCGGAATTGGGCCAGGCATCGGCAGCTGTTTAAAAATTGAAAATTAACCTGGTTTCCATGGAGTAAGAGCCGTTGCTGGGCACGTAATTTTGTCATCAATGATCATTCAATTGTCGCTACAGCCAAAAGTATTGGTCGGACAGCAACGCGGTTTGCACCATTCGATTTCTCGTCACAAAATACGTCGGATTAGCCTCTTACCAGCAGCACTGGAACAGTTTTTTCCACTTTTGCATTTTTGCCTGGTCTTTTTCTTAATTGAAATCGTCTACACTGTACTATGTACCATCGCGACTGGTCATTAATATATTCAACTTTTGGCTATAAGTTATGTGCCCTTCGGTAGCCCAGAAGACGTCAAATCTTTGGGCTAAGCCCATTTAACTCACCCAGCAATTGTCTTACTTCTAAGTCCAAGACAATCTCTATGTCTTTATCTATGTGTAGAAAAACCATACCATTTGTACATGAAAAACACAAAGTACTAGATACAGTCTGCTTTAAAAAGTACAATTGAACACTGACCCACATCATTAAGGTGCCAAAAGATGCGGAATTGGGCCAGGCATCGGCACCTGTTTAAAAATTGAAAATTAACCTGGTTTCCATGGAGTAAGAGCCGTTGTTGGGCACATGATTTTGTCATCAATGATCATTCAATTGTCGCTACAGCCAAAAGTATTGGTCGGAGAGCGACACGGTTTGCACCATTCGATTTCTCGTCACAAAATACGTCGGATTAGCCTCTTACCAGCAGCACTGGAACAGTTTTTCCACTTTTGCATTTTTGCCTGGTCTTTTTGTTAATTGAAATCGGATACACTGTACTATGTACCATCGCGACTGGCAACGCGGTTTGCACCATTCGATTTCTCGTCACAAAATACGTCGGATTAGCCTCTTACCAGCAGCACTGGAACAGTTTTTCCACTTTTGCATTTTTGGCTGGTCTTTTTGTTAATTGAAATCGGCTACACTGTACTATGTACCATCGCGACTGGTCATTACTATATTCAACTCTTGACTATAAGTTATGTGCCCTTCGGTAGCCCAGAAGACGTCAAATCTTTGGGCTAAGCCCATTTAACTCATTCAGCAATTGTCTTACTTCTAAGTCCAAGACAATCTCAATGTCTTTATCTACGTGTAGAAAAACCACACCATTTGTACATAAAAAAACACAAGGTACTAGATACAGTCTGCTGTAAAAAGTACAATTGAACACTGACCCACATCATTAAGGTGCCAAAAGATGCGGAATTGGGCCAGGCATCGGCAGCCGTTTAAAAAATTGCAAATTTCCCTGATTTCCATGGAGTAACAGCCCTTGCTGGGCAAGTGATTTTGTCATCAATGATCATTCAATTGTCGCTACAGCCAAAAGTATTGGTCGGACAGCAACGCGGTTTGCACCATTCGAATTCTCGTCACAAAATACAACGGATTAGCCTCTTACCAGCAGCACTGGAACAGTTTTTTTCCACTTTTGCATTTTTGCCTGGTCTTTTTCTTAATTGAAATCGGCTACACTGTACTATGTACCATCGCGACTGGTCATTACTATATTCAACTTTTGACTATAAGTTATGTGCCCTTCGGTAGCCCAGAAGACGTCAAATCTTTGGGCTAAGCCCATTTAACTCATTCAGCAATTGTCTTACTTCTAAGTCCAAGACAATTTCAATGTCTTTATCTACGTGTAGAAAAACCACACCATTTCTACATGAAAAACACAAACTACTAGATACAGTCTGCTTTAAAAAGTACAATTGAACACTGACCCACATCATTAAGGTGCCAAAAGATGCGGAATTGGGCCAGGCATCGGCAGCTGTTTAAAAAATTGCAATTTTCCCTGGTTTCCATGGAGTAAGAGCCGTTGCTGGGCACGTGATTTTGTCATCAATGATCATTCAATTGTCGCTACAGCCAACAGAATTGGTCGGAGAGCAACGCGGTTTGCACCATTCGATTTCTCGTCACAAAATACGTCGGATTAGCCTCTTACCAGCAGCACTGGAACAGTTTTTTCCAGTTTTGCATTTTTGCCTGGTCTTTTTGTTAATTGAAATCGGTTACACTGTACTATGTACCATCGCGACTGGTCATTACTATATTGAAATTTTGACTATAAGTTATGTGCTCTTCGGTAGCCCAGAAGACGTTAAATCTTTGGGCTAAGCTCATTTAACTCATTCAGGAATTGTCTTACTTCTAAGTCCAAGACAATCTCAATGTCTTTATCTACGTGTAGAAAAACCACACCATTTGTACATAAAAAACAAAAGGTACTAAATACAGTCTGCTGTAGAATGTACAATTGAACACTCACCCACATCATTAAGGTGTGAAAAGATGCGGAATTGGGCCAGGCATCGGCAGCTGTTTAAAAATTGAAAATTAACCTGGTTTCCATGGAGAAAGAGCCGTTGCTGGGCACGTGATTTTGTCATCAGTGATCATTCAATTGTCGCTACAGCCAAAAGTATTGGTCGGAGAGCAACGCGGTTTGCACCATTCGATTTTTCGTCACAAAATACGTCGGATTAGCCTCTTACCAGCAGCACTGGAACAGTTTATCCACTTTTGCATTTTTGCCTGGTCTTTTTCTTAATTGAAATCGGCTACACTGTACTATGTACCATCGCGACTGGTTATTACTATATTCAACTTTTGACTATAAGTTATGTGCCCTTCGGTAGCCCAGAAGACGTCAAATCTTTGGGCTAAAGCCCATTTAACTCATTCAGCAATTGTCTTACTTCTAAGTCCAAGACAATCTCAATGTCTTTATCTACGTGTAGAAAAACCACACCATTTGTACATAAAAAACACAAGGTACTAGATACAGTCTGCTGTAAAAAGTACAATTGAACACTCACCCACATCATTAAGGTGCCAAAATATGCGGAATTGGGCCAGGCATCGGCAGCTGTTTAAAAATTGAAAATTAACCTGGTTTCCATGGAGTAAGAGCCTTTGCTGGGCACGTGATTTTGTCATCAATGATCATTCAATTGTCGCTACAGCCAAAAGTATTGGTCGGACAGCAACGCGGTTTGCACCATTCGAATTCTCGTCACAAAATACAACGGATTAGCCTCTTACCAGCAGCACTGGAACAGTTTTTTCCACTTTTGCATTTTTGCCTGGTCTTTTTGTTAATTGAAATCGGCTACACTGTACTATGTACCATCGCGACTGGTCATTACAATATTCAACTTTTGACTATAAGTTATGTGCCCTTCGGTAGCCCAGAAGACGTCAAATCTTTGGGCTAAGCCCATTTAACTCACCCAGCAATTGTCTTACTTCTAAGTCCAAGACAATCTCAATGTCTTTATCTACGTGTAGAAAAACCACAAAATTTTGTACATGAAAAACACAAAGTACTAGATACAGTCTGCTGTAAAAAGTACAATTGAACACTGACCCACATCATTAAGGTACCAAAAGATGCGGAATTGGGCCAGGCATCGGCAGCTGTTTGAAAAATTGCAATTTTCCCTGGTTTCCATGGAGAAAGAGCCGTTGCTGGGCACGTGATGTTGTCATCAGTGATCATTCAATTGTCGCTACAGCCAAAAGTATTGGTCGGAGAGCAACGCGGTTTGCACCATTCGATTTTTCGTCACAAAATACGTCGGATTAGCCTCTTACCAGCAGCACTGGAACAGTTTTTCCACTTTTACATTTTTGCCTGGTCTTTTTGTTAATTGAAATCGGCTACACTGTACTATGTACCATCGCGACTGGTCATTACTATATTCAACTTTTGACTATAAGTTATGTGCCCTTCGGTAGCCCAGAAGACGTCAAATCTTTGGGCTAAGCCCATTTAACTCATTCAGCAAATGTCTTACTTCTAAGTCCAAGACAATCTCAATGTCTTTATCTACGTGTAGAAAAACCACACCATTTGTACATAAAAAACACAAGGTACTAGATACAGTCTGCTGTAAAAAGTACAATTGAACACTGACCCACATCATTAAGGTGCCAAAAGATGCGGAATTGGGCCAGGCATCGGCAGCTGTTTAAAAATTGAAAATTAACCTGGTTTCCATGGAGTAAGAGCCGTTGCTGGGCACGTAATTTTGTCATCAATGATCATTCAATTGTCGCTACAGCCAAAAGTATTGGTCGGACAGCAACGCGGTTTGCACCATTCGATTTCTCGTCACAAAATACAACGGATTAGCCTCTTACCAGCAGCACTGGAACAGTTTTTTCCACTTTTGCATTTTTGCCTGGTCTTTTTCTTAATTGAAATCGTCTACACTGTACTATGTACCATCGCGACTGGTCAATAATATATTCAACTTTTGGCTATAAGTTATGTGCCCTTCGGTAGCCCAGAAGACGTCAATTCTTTGGGCTAAGCCCATTTAACTCACCCAGCAATTGTCTTACTTCTAAGTCCAAGACAATCTCTATGTCTTTATCTATGTGTAGAAAAACCATACCATTTGTACATGAAAAACACAAAGTACTAGATACAGTCTGCTTTAAAAAGTACAATTGAACACTGACCCACATCATTAAGGTGCCAAAAGATGCGGAATTGGGCCAGGCATCGGCACCTGTTTAAAAATTGAAAATTAACCTGGTTTCCATGGAGTAAGAGCCGTTGCTGGGCACATGATTTTGTCATCAATGATCATTCAATTGTCGCTACAGCCAAAAGTATTGGTCGGAGAGCGACACGGTTTGCACCATTCAATTTCTCGTCACAAAATACGTCGGATTAGCCTCTTACCAGCAGCACTGGGACAGTTTTTCCACTTTTGCATTTTTGCCTGGTCTTTTTGTGAATTGAAATCGGATACACTGTACTATGTACCATCGCGACTGGCAACGCGGTTTGCACCATTCGATTTCTCGTCACAAAATACGTCGGATTAGCCTCTTACCAGCAGCACTGGAACAGTTTTTTCCACTTTTGCATTTTTGCCTGGTCTTTTTGTTAATTGAAATCGGCTACACTGTACTATGTACCATCGCGACTGGTCATTAATATATTCAACTTTTGACTATAAGTTATGTGCCCTTCGGTAGCCCAGAAGACGTCAAATCTTTGGGCTAAGCCCATTTAACTCATCCAGCAATTGTCTTACTTCTAAGTCCAAGACAATCTCAATGTCTTTATCAATGTGTGGAAAAACCACACCATTTGTACATGAAAAACACAAAGTACTAGATACAGTCTGCTTTAAAAAGTACAATTGAACACTGACCCACATAATTAAGGTGCCAAAAGATGCGGAATTGGGCCAGGCATCGGCAGCTGTTTAAAAAATTGCAATTTTCCCTGGTTTCCATGGAGTAAGAGCCGTTGCTAGGCACGTGATTTTGTCATCAATGATCATTCAATTGTCGCTACAGCCAACAGAATTGGTCGGAGAGCAACGCGGTTTGCACCATTCCATATCTCGTCACAAAATACGTTGGATTAGCCTCTTACCAGCAGCACTGGAACAGTTTTTTCCACTTTTGCATTTTTGCCTGGTCGTTTTGTTAATTGAAATCGGCTACACTGTACTATGTACCATCGCGACTGGTCATTACAATATTCAACTTTTGACTATAAGTTATGTGCCCTTCGGTAACCCAGAAGACGTCAAATTTTTGGGCTAAGCCCATTTAACTCATTCAGCAATTGTCTTACTTCTAAGTCCAAGACAATCTCAATGTCTTTATCTATGTGTAGAAAAACCACACCATTTGTACATGAAAAACACAAAGTACTAGATACAGTCTGCTGTAAAAAGGTACAATTGAACACTGACCCACAACATTAAGGTCCCAAAAGATGCGGAATTGGGCCAGGCATCGGCAGCTGTTTAAAAATTGAAAATTAACCTGGTTTCCATGGAGTAAGAGCCGTTGCTGGGCACGTGATTTTGTCATCAATGATCATTCAATTTTCGCTACAGCCAAAAGTATTGGTCGGAGAGCGACGCGGTTTGCACCATTGGATTTCTCGTCACAAAATACAACGGATTAGCCTCTTACCAGCAGCACTGGAACAGTTTTTTCCACTTTTGCATTTTTGCCTGGTCTTTTTGTTAATTGAAATCGGCTACACTGTACTATGTACCATCGCGACTGGTCATTACAATATTCAACTTTTGTCTATAAGTTATGTGCCATTCGGTAGCCCAGAAGACGTCAAATTTTTGGGCTAAGCCCATTTAACTCATTCAGCAATTGTCTTACTTCTAAGTCCAAGACAATCTCAATGTCTTTATCTACGTGTAGAAAAACCACACCATTTGTACATAAAAAAACAAAAGGTACTAAATACAGTCTGCTGTAGAATGTACATTTGAACACTCACCCACATCATTAAGGTACCAAAAGATGCGGAATTGGGCCAGGCATCGGCAGCTGTTTAAAAAATTGCAATTTTCCCTGGTTTCCATGGAGAAAGAGCCGTTGCTGGGCCAAGTGATTTTGTCATTAATGATCATTCAATTGTCGCTACAGCAAAAGTATTGGTCGGAGAGCAACGCGGTTTGCACCATTCGATTTCTCGTCACAAATACGTCGGATTAGCCTCTTACCAGCAAGCACTGGAACAGTTTTTCCACTTTCGCATTTTTGCCCTGGTCTTTTTGTTAATTGAAATCGGCTACACTGTACTATGAACCATCGCGACTGGTCATTACAATATTCAACTTTTGACTATAAGTTATGTGCCCTTCGGTAGCCCAGAAGACGTCAAATCTTTGGGCTAAGCCCATTTAACTCATTCAGCAATTGTCTTACTTCTAAGTCCAAGACAATCTCAATGTCTTTATCTACGTGTAGAAAAACCACACCATTTGTACATGAAAACACAAGGTACTAGATACAGTCTGCTGTAAGAAATACAATTCAACACTGACCCACATCATTAAGGTGCCAAAAGATGCGGAATTGGGCAGGCGTTGGCAGCTGTTTAAAAAATTGCAATTTTCCCTGGTTTCCATGGAGTAAGAGCCGTTGCTGGGCACGTGATTTTGTCATCAATGATCATTCAATTGTCGCTACAGCCAAAAGTATTGGTCGGAGAGCAACGCGGTTTGCACCATTCGATTTCTCGTCACAAAATACGTCGGATTAGCCTCTTACCAGCAGCACTGGAACAGTTTTTCCACTTTTGCATTTTTGCCCGGTCTTTTTGTTAATTGAAATCGGCTACCACTGTACTATGTACCATCGCGACTGGTCATTACTATATTCAAACTTTTGACTATAAGTTATGTGCCCTTCGGTAGCCCAGAGACGTTAAATCTTGGGCTAAGCCCATTTAACTCACCCAGCAATTGTCTTACTTCTAAGTCCAAGACAATCTCAATGTCTCTATCTACGTGTAGAAAAAACCACACCATTTCTACATAAAAAAACACAAGGTACTAGATACAGTCTGCTTTAAAAAGTTCAGCTGAACACTGACCCACATGATTTAGGTACCAAAAGATGCGGAATTGGGCCAGGCATCGGCATCTGTTTAAAAATTGAAAATTAACCTGGTTTGCATGGAGTAAGAGCCGTTGCTGGGCACGTGATTTTGTCATCAAATGATCATCAATTGTCGCTACAGCCAAAAGTATTGGTCGGAGAGCTACGCGTTTGCACCATTCGATTTCTCGTCACAAAATAAGTCGGATTAGCCTCTTACCAGCAGCACTGGAAACAGTTTTTCCACTTTGCATTTTTGCCTGGTCTTTTTCTTAATTGAAATCGGCTACACTGTACTATGTACCATCGCGACTGGTCATTACAATATTCAACTTTTGACTATAAGTTATGTGCCCTTCGGTAGCCCAGAATACGTCAAAATCTTTGGGCTAAGCCCATTTAACTCACCCAGCAATTGTCTTACTTCTAATTTCAAGAAAATCTCAATGTCTTATCTACGTGTAGAAAAACCACACCATTTGTACATAAAAACACAAGGTACTAGATACAGTCTGCTGTAAAATGTACAATTGAACACTGACCCACATCATTAGGTGCCAAAAGATGCAGAATTGGGCCAGACATCGGCACCTGTTTAAAAATTGCAATTTTCCCTGGTTTCCATGGAGTAAGAGCCGTTGCTGGGCACGTGCTTTTGTCATCAGTGATCATTCAATTGTCGCTACAGCCAAAAGTATTGGTCGGACAGCAACGCGGTTTGCACATTTGATTTCTCGTCAGAAAATACGTCGGATTAGCCTCTTACCAGCAGCACTGGAACAGTTTTTTCCACTTTTGCATTTTTGCTTGGTCTTTTCTTAATTGAAATCGTCTACACTGTACTATGTACCATCGCGACTGGTCATTACAATATTCAACTTTTGACTATAAGTTATGTGCCCTTCGGTAGCCCAGAAGACGTCAAATCTTTGGGCTAAGCCCATTTAACTCATCCAGCAATTGTCTTACTTCTAAGTCCAAGACAATCTCTATGTCTTTATTTTATGTGTAGAAAAACCACACCATTTGTACATGAAAACACAAAGTACTAGATACAGTCTGCTTTAAAAAGTACAATTGAACACTGACCCACATCATTAAGGTGCCAAAAGATGCGGAATTGGGCCAGGCATCGGCACCTGTTTAAAAATTGAAAATTAACCTGGTTTCCATGGAGTAAGAGCCGTTGCT
>NW_027018199.1:0-59112 GCF_032854445.1 Liolophura sinensis | reverse complement strand
TCACAAAATACGTCGGATTAGTCTCTTACCAGCAGCACTGGAAGAATTTTTCCAATTTTGCATTTTTCCCTGGTCTTTTTGTTAATTGAAATCGGCTACACTGTACTATGTACCATCGCGACTGGTCATTACTATATTCATCTTTTGACTATATGTTATTTGCCCTTCGGTAGCCCAGAAGACGTCAAATCTTTGGGTTAAGCCCATTTAACTCTCCCAGCAATTGTCTTACTTCTAAGTCGAAGACAATCTCAATGTCTTTATCTACGTGTAGAAAAACCACACCATTTGTACATAAAAAACAAAAGGTACTTGATACAGTCTGATGTAAAAAGTACAACTGAACACTGACCCACTTCAGTAAGGTGCCAAAAGATGCGGAATTGAGCCAGGTATCGGCAGCTGTTAAAAAATTGCAAATATCCCTGGTTTCCATGGAGTAAGAGCCGTTGCTGTGCACGTGATTATGACATAAATGATCATTCAATTGTCGCTACAGCCAAAAGTATTGGTCGGAGAGCAACGCGGATTGCACCATTGGAATTCTCGTCACAAAATACGTCGGATAAGCTTCTTACCAGCAGCACTGGAACAATTTTTCCAATTTTGCATTTTTGCCTGGTCTTTTTGTTAATTGAAAACGGCTACGCTGTACTATGTACCATCGCGACTGGTCATTACTATATTCAACTTTTGACTATATGTTATGTGCCCTTCGGTAGCCCAGAAGACGTCAAATCTTTGGGCTAAGCCCATTTAACTCACCCAGCAATTGTCTTACTTCTAAGTCGAAGACAATCTCAATGTCTTTATCTACGTGTAGAAAAACCACACCATTTGTACATGAAAAACACAAGGTACTTGATACAGTCTGCTGTAAAAAGTACAACTGAACACTGCCCCACTTCAGTAAGGTGCCAAAAGATGCGAATTGAGCCAGGCATCGGCAGCTGTTGAAAAATTGCAAATTTCCCTGGTTTCCATGGAGTAAGAGCCGTTGCTACGCACGTGATTATGACATAAATCATCATTCAATTGTCGCTACAGCCAAAAGTATTGGTCGAAGAGCAACGCGGATTGCACCATTCGATTTGTCGTCACAAAATACGTCGGATTAGCTTCTTACTAGTAGCACTGGAACAGTTTTTCCACTTTTGCATTTTTGCCTGGTCTTTTTGTTAATTGAAACCGGCTACACTGTACTCTGTACAATAGCGACTGGTCATTACTATATTCAACTTTTGACTATAAGTTATGTGCCCTTCGGTAGCCCAGAAGACCTAAAAATCTTTGGGCTAAGCCCATTTAACTCACCCAGCAATTGCCTTACCTCTAAGTGCAAGACAATCTCAATGTCTTTATCTACGTGTAGAAAAACCACAACATTTGTACATAAAAAACACAAGGTACTTATACAGTCTGCTGTAAAAAGTACAACTCAACACTGACCCACTTCAGTAAGGTGCCAAAAGAAGCGGAATTGAGCCAGGCATCGGCAGCTGTTGAAAAATTGCAAATATCCCTGGTTTCCATGGAGTAAGAGCCGTTGCTGGGCACGTGATTATGACATAAATGATCATTCAATTGTCACTACAGCCAAACGTATTGGTCGGAGAGCAACGCGGTTTGCACCATTCGATTTGTCGTCACAAATTACGTCGGATTATCCTCTTACCAGCAGCACTGGAACAATTTTTCCAATTTTGCATTTTTGCCTGGTCGTTTTGTTAATTGAAATCGGCTACACTGTACTCTGTACAATCGCGACTGGTCATTACTATATTCAACTTTTGACTATAAGTTATGTGCCCCTTCGGTAGCCCCGAAGACCTCAAATCTTTGGGCTAAGCACATTTAACTCACCCAGCAATTGCCTTACTTCTAAGTCCAAGACAATCTCAATGTCTTTATCTACGTGTAGAAAAACCACACCATTTGTACATACAAAAAAAAAGGTACTTGATACAGTCTGCTGTAAAAAGTACAACTAAACACTGACCCACATTTATAAGGTGCCAAAAGATGCGGAATTGGGCCAGGCATCGGCAGCTGTTAAAAAATTGCAAATATCCCTGGTTTCCATGGAGTAAGAGCCGTTGCTGGGCACGTGATTATGACATCAATGATCATTCAATTGTCGCTACAGCCAAAATTATTGGTCGGAGAGAAACGCGGTTTGTACCATTCGATTTCTCGTCACAAAATACGTCGGATTAGCCTCTTACCAGCAACACTTGAACAGTTTTTTCCACTTTTGCATTTTTGCCTGGTCCTTTTTGTTAATTGAAATCGGCTACACTGTATTCTGTACAATCGCGACTGGTCATTACTATATTCAACTTTTGACTATAAGTTATGTGCCCTTCGGTAGCCCAGAAGACGTCAAATCTTTGGGCTAAGCCCATTTAACTCACACAGCAATTGCCTTACTTCTAAATCGAAGACAATCTCAATGTCTTTATCTACATGTAGAAAAACCGCACCATTTGTACATAAAAAACACAAGGTACTTGATACAGTCTGCTGTAAAAAGTACAACTGAACACTAACCCACTTCAGTAAGGTGCCAAAAGATGCGGAATTGAGCCAGGCATCGGCAGCTGTTGAAAAATTGCAAATTTCCCTGGTTTCCATGGAGTAAGAGCCGTTGCTACGCACGTGGTTATGACATAAATGATCATTGAATTGTCGCTACAGCCAAACGTATTGGTCGGAGAGCAACGCGGATTGCACCATTCGATTTCTCGTCACAAAATACGTCGGATTAGCTTCTTACTAGTAGCACTGGAACAGTTTTTCCACTTTTGCATTTTGCCTGGTCTTTTTGTTAATTGAAATCGGCTACACTGTACTCTGTACAATCCCGACTGGTCATTACTATATTCAACTTTTGACTATATGTTATGTGCCCTTCGGTAGCCCAGAAGACGTCAATCTTTGCGCTAAGCGCATTTAACTCACCCAGCAATTGCCTTACTTCTAAGTCCAAGACAATCTCAATGTCTTTATCTACGTGTAGAAAAACCAGACCATTTGTACATGAAAAACACAAGGTACTTGATACAGTCTGCTGTAAAAAGTACAACTTAACACTGACCCACATTTATAAGGTGCCAAAAGATGCGGAATTGGGCCAGGCATCGGCAGCTGTTAAAAAATTGCAAATATCCCTGGTTTCCATGGAGTAAGAGCCGTTGCTGGGCACGTGATTATGACATAAATGATCATTCAATTGTCACTACAGCAAAAAGTATGGTCGGAGAGCAACGCGGTTTGCACCATTCGATTGTCGTCACAAAAATACGTCGGATTATCCTCTTACTAGCAGCACTTGAACAGTTTTTCCAATTTTGCATTTTTGCCTGGTCTTTTTGTTAATTGTAATCGGCTACACTGTACTCTGTACAATCGCGACTGGTAATTACTATATTCAACTTTTGACTATAAGTTATGTGCCCTTAGGTAGCCCAGAAGACCTGAAATCTTTGGGCCAAGCCCATTTAACTCACCCAGCAATTGCCTTACTTCTAAGTGCAAGACAATCTCAATGTCTTTATCTACGTGTAGAAAAACCACACCATTTGTACGTGAAAAACACAAGGTACTTGATACAGTCTGCTGTAAAAAGTACAACTGAACACTGACCCACTTCAGTAAGGTGCCAAAAGAAGCGGAATTGAGCCAGGCATCGGCAGCTGTTGAAAAATTGCAAATTTCCCTGGTTTCCATGGAGTAAGAGCCGTTGCTGTGCACGTGATTATGACATAAATGATCATTCAATTGTCACTACAGCCAAAAGTATTGGTCGGAGAGCAACGCGGTTTGCACCATTCGATTTGTCGTCACAAAATACGTCGGATTAGCCTCTTACCAGCAGCACTGGAACAGTTTTTTCCACTTTTGCATTTTTGCCTGGTCTTTTTGTTAATTGAAATCGGCTACACTGTACTCTGTACAATCGCGACTGGTCATTACTATATTCAACTTTTGACTATAAGTTATGTGCCCTTCGGTAGCCCAGATGACCTGAAATCTTTGGGCTAAGCCCATTTAACTCACCCAGCAATTGTCTTACTTCTAAGTGCAAGACAATCTCAATGTCTTTATCTACGTGTAGAAAAACCACACCATTTGTACATAAAAAACACAAGGTACTTGATACAGTCTGCTGTAAAAAGTACAACTGAACACTGACCCACTTCAGTAAGGTGCCAAAAGAAGCGGAATTGAGCCAGGTATCGGCATCTGTTGAAAAATTGCAAATTTCCCTGGTTTCCATGGAGTAAGAGCCGTTGCTGGGCACGTGATTATGACATAAATGATCATTCAATTGTCACTACAGCCAAACGTGTTGGTCGGAGAGCAACGCGGTTTGCACCATTCGATTTGTCGTCACAAAATACGTCGGATTAGCCTCTTACCAGCAGCACTGGAACAGTTTTTCCAATTTTGCATTTTTGCCTGGTCATTTTTTTAATTGAGATCGGCTACACTGTACTCTGTACAATCGCGACTGGTCCATTACTATATTCAACTTTTGACCATATGCTATGTGCCCTTCGGTAGCCCAGAAGACGTCAAATCTTTGGGCCAAGCCCATTTAACTCACCCAGCAATTGTCTTACTTCTAAGTCCAAGACAATCTCAATGTCTTTATCTACGTGTAGAAAAACCAGACCATTTGTACATAAAAAACACAAGGTACTTGATACAATCTGCTGTAAAAAGTACAACTGAACCCTGACCCACTTCAGTAAGGTGCCAAAAGATGCGGAATTGAGCCAGGCATCGGCAGCTGTTGAAAAATTGCAAATTTCCCTGGTTTCCATGGAGTAAGAGCCGTTGCTACGCACGTGATTATGACATAAATGATCATTCAGTTGTCGCTACAGCCAAAAGTATTGGTGGGAGAAAAACGCGGTTTGCACCATTCGATTTGTCGTCACAAATTACGTCGGATTATCCTCTTACCAGCAGCACTGGAACAATTTTTCCAATTTTGCATTTTTGCCTGGTCTTTTTGTTAATTGAAATCGGCTACACTGTACTCTGTACAATCGCGACTGGTCATTACTATATTCAACTTTTGACTATAAGTTATGTGCCCTTCGGTAGCCCCGAAGACCTCAAATCTTTGGGCTAAGCACATTTAACTCACCCAGCAATTGCCTTACTTCTAAGTCCAAGACAATCTCAATGTCTTTATCTACGTGTAGAAAAACCACACCATTTGTACATACAAAAAAAAAGGTACTTGATACAGTCTGCTGTAAAAAGTACAACTAAACACTGACCCACATTTATAAGGTGCCAAAAGATGCGGAATTGGGCCAGGCATCGGCAGCTGTTAAAAAATTGCAAATATCCCTGGTTTCCATGGAGTAAGAGCCGTTGCTGGGCACGTGATTATGACATCAATGATCATTCAATTGTCGCTACAGCCAAAATTATTGGTCGGAGAGAAACGCGGTTTGTACCATTCGATTTATCGTCACAAAATACGTCGGATTAGCCTCTTACCAGCAACACTTGAACAGTTTTTCCACTTTTGCATTTTTGCCTGGTCTTTTTGTTAATTGAAATCGGCTACACTGTATTCTGTACAATCGCGACTGGTCATTACTATATTCAACTTTTGACTATAAGTTATGTGCCCTTCGGTAGCCCAGAAGACGTCAAATCTTTGGGCTAAGCCCATTTAACTCACACAGCAATTGCCTTACTTCTAAATCGAAGACAATCTCAATGTCTTTATCTACGTGTAGAAAAACCGCACCATTTGTACATGAAAAACACAAGGTACTTGATACAGTCTGCTGTAAAATGTACAACTGAACACTGACCCACTTCAGTAAGGTGCCAAAAGATGCAGAATTGAGCCAGGCATCGGCAGCTGTTGAAAAATTGCAAATTTCCCTGGTTTCCATGGAGTAAGAGCCGTTGCTACGCACGTGGTTATGACATAAATGATCATTCAATTGTCGCTACAGCCAAAAGTATTGGTCGGAGAGCAACGCGGTTTGCACCATTCGATTTCTCGTCACAAAATACGTCGGATTAGCTTCTTACTAGTAGCACTGGAACAGTTTTTCCACTTTTGCATTTTTGCCTGGTCTTTTTGTTAATTGAAATCGGCTACACTCTACTCTGTACAATAGCGACTGGTCATTACTATATTCAACTTTTGACTATAAGTTATGTGCCCTTCGGTAGTCCAGAAGACCTGAAATCTTTGGGCCAAGCCCATTTAACTCACCCAGCAATTGTCTTACTTCTAAGTCCAAGACAATCTCAATGTCTTTATCTACGTGTAGAAAAACCACACCATTTGTACATGAAAAACACAAGGTACTTGATACAGTCTGCTGTAAAAAGTACAACTGAACACTGACCCACATTTATAAGGTGCCAAAAGATGCGGAATTGGGCCAGGCATCGGCAGCTGTTAAAAAATTGCAATTATCCCTGGTTTCCATGGAGTAAGAGCCGTTGCTGGGCACGTGATTATGACATAAATGATCATTCAATTGTCAATACAGCAAAAAGTATTGGTCGGAGAGCAACGCGGTTTGCACCATTCGATTTGTCGTCACAAAATACGTCGGATTAGCCTCTTACTAGCAGCACTTGAACAGTTTTTCCAATTTTGCATTTTTGCCTGGTCTTTTTGTTAATTGTAATCGGCTACACTGTACTCTGTACAATCGCGACTGGTCATTACTATATTCAACTTTTGACTATAAGTTATGTGCCCTTCGGTAGCCCAGAAGACGTCAAATCTTTGGGCTAAGCCCATTTAACTCACCCAGCAATTGTCTTACTTCTAAGTCGAAGACAATCTCAATGTCTTTATCTACATGTAGAAAAACCGCACCATTTGTACATAAAAAACACAAGGTACTTGATACAGTCTGCTGTAAAAAGTACAACTGAACACTAACCCACTTCAGTAAGGTGCCAAAAGATGCGGAATTGAGCCAGGCATCGGCAGCTGTTGAAAAATTGCAAATTTCCCTGGTTTCCATGGAGTAAGAGCCGTTGCTACGCACGTGGTTATGACATAAATGATCATTGAATTGTCGCTACAGCCAAACGTATTGGTCGGAGAGCAACGCGGATTGCACCATTCGATTTCTCGTCACAAAATACGTCGGATTAGCTTCTTACTAGTAGCACTGGAACAGTTTTTCCACTTTTGCATTTTTGCCTGGTCTTTTTGTTAATTGAAATCGGCTACACTGTACTCTGTACATCGCGACTGGTCATTACTATATTCAACTTTTGACTATATGTTATGTGCCCTTCGGTAGCCAGAAGACGTCAAATCTTTGCGCTAAGCGCATTTAACTCACCCAGCAATTGCCTTACTTCTAAGTCCAAGACAATCTCAATGTCTTTATCTACGTGTAGAAAAACCAGACCATTTGTACATGAAAAACACAAGGTACTTGATACAGTCTGCTGTAAAAAGTACAACTTAACACTGACCCACATTTATAAGGTGCCAAAAGATGCGGAATTGGGCCAGGCATCGGCAGCTGTTAAAAAATTGCAAATATCCTGGTTTCCATGGAGTAAGAGCCGTTGCTGGGCACGTGATTATGACATAAATGATCATTCAATTGTCACTACAGCAAAAAGTATTGGTCGGAGAGCAACGCGGTTTGCACCATTCGATTTGTCGTCACAAAATACGTCGGATTATCCTCTTACTAGCAGCACTTGAACAGTTTTTTCCAATTTTGCATTTTTGCCTGGTCTTTTTGTTAATTGTAATCGGCTACACTGTACTCTGTACAATCGCGACTGGTAATTACTATATTCAACTTTTGACTATAAGTTATGTGCCCTTAGGTAGCCCAGAAGACCTGAAATCTTTGGCCAAGCCCATTTAACTCACCCAGCAATTGCCTTACTTCTAAGTGCAAGACAATCTCAATGTCTTTATCTACGTGTAGAAAAAACCACACCATTTGTACGTGAAAAACACAAGGTACTTGATACAGTCTGCTGTAAAAAGTACAACTGAACACTGACCCACTTCAGTAAGGTGCCAAAAGAAGCGGAATTGAGCCAGGCATCGGCAGCTGTTGAAAAATTGCAAATTTCCCTGGTTTCCATGGAGTAAGAGCCGTTGCTGTGCACGTGATTATGACATAAATGATCATTCAATTGTCACTACAGCCAAAAGTATTGGTCGGAGAGCAACGCGGTTTGCACCATTCGATTTGTCGTCACAAAATACGTCGGATTAGCCTCTTACCAGCAGCACTGGAACAGTTTTTCCACTTTTGCATTTTGCCTGGTCTTTTTGTTAATTGAAATCGGCTACACTGTACTCTGTACAATCGCGACTGGTCATTACTATATTCAACTTTTGACTATAAGTTATGTGCCCTTCGGTAGCCCAGATGACCTGAAATCTTTGGCTAAGCCCATTTAACTCACCCAGCAATTGTCTTACTTCTAAGTGCAAGACAATCTCAATGTCTTTATCTACGTGTAGAAAAACCCACACCATTTGTACATAAAAAAACACAAGGTACTTGATACAGTCTGCTGTAAAAAGTACAACTGAACACTGACCCACTTCAGTAAGGTGCCAAAAGAAGCGGAATTGAGCCAGGTATCGGCAGCTGTTGAAAAATTGCAAATTTCCCTGGTTTCCATGGAGTAAGAAGCCGTTGCTGGGCACGTGATTATGACATAAATGATCATTCAATTGTCACTACAGCCAAAAGTATTGGTCGGAGAGCAACGCGGTTTGCACCATTCGATTTGTCGTCACAAAATACGTCGGATTAGCCTCTTACCAGCAGCACTGGAACAGTTTTTCCAATTTTGCATTTTTGCCTGGCCATTTTTTAATTGAGATCGGCTACACTGTACTCTGTACAATCGCGACTGGTCATTACTATATTCAACTTTTGACCATATGCTATGTGCCCTTCGGTAGCCCAGAAGACGTCAAATCTTTGGGCCAAGCCCATTTAACTCACCCAGCAATTGTCTTACTTCTAAGTCCAAGACAATCTCAATGTCTTTATCTACGTGTAGAAAAACCAGACCATTTGTACATAAAAAACACAAGGTACTTGATACAATCTGCTGTAAAAAGTACAACTGAACCCTGACCACTTCAGTAAGGTGCCAAAAGATGCGGAATTGAGCCAGGCATCGGCAGCTGTTGAAAAATTGCCAAATTTCCCTGGTTTCCATGGAGTAAGAGCCGTTGCTACGCACGTGATTATGACATAAATGATCATTCAGTTGTCGCTACAGCCAAAAGTATTGGTGGGAGAAAAACGCGGTTTGCACCATTCAATTTTTCGTCACAAAATACGTCGGATTAGCCCTCTTACTAGTAAGCACTGGAACAGTTTTTCCACTTTTGCATTTTTACCTGGGTCTTTTTGTTAATTGAAACCGGCTACACTGTACTCTGTACAATCGCGACTGGTCATTACTATATTCAACTTTTGACTATAAGTTATGTGCCCTTCGGTAGCCCAGAAGACCTGAAATCTTTGGGCAAAGCCCATTTAACTCACCCAGCAAATGTCTTACTTCTAAGTCCAAGACAATCTCAATGTCTTTATCTACGTGTAGAAAAACCAGACCATTTGTACATAAAAAACACAAGGTACTTGATACAGTCTGCTGTAAAAAGTACAACTGACCACAGACCCACATGAATAAGGTGCCAAAAGATGCGGAATTAAGCCAGGTATCGGCAGCTGTTGAAAAATTGCAAATTTCCCTGGTTTCCATGGAGTAAGAGCCGTTGCTGGGCACGTGATTATGACATAAATGATCATTCAATTGTCACTACAGCCAAAAGTATTGTTCGGAGAGCAACGCGGTTTGCACCATTCGATTTGTCGTCACAAAATACGTCGGATTAGCCTCTTACCAGCAGCACTGGAACAGTTTTTCCACTTTTGCATTTTTGCCCGGTCTTTTTGTTAATTGAAATCGGCTACACTGTACTATGTACCATCGCGACTGGTCATTACTATATTCAACTTTTGAATATATGTTATGTGCCCTTCGGTAGCCTAGAAGACGTCAAATCTTTGGGCTAAGCGCATTTAACTCAACCAGCAATTGCCTTACTTCTAAGTGCAAGACAATCTCAATGTCTTTATCTACGTGTAGAAAAACCGCACCATTTGTACATGAAAAACACAAGGTACTTGATACAGTCTGCTGTAAAAAGTACAACTGACCACAGACCCACATGAATAAGGTGCCAAAAGATGCGGAATTGAGCCAGGTATCGGCAGCTGTTGAAAAATTGCAAATTTCCCTGGTTTCCATGGAGTAAGAGCCGTTGCTACGCACGTGATTATGACATAAATGATCATTCAATTGTCACAACAGCCAAAAGTATTGGTCGGAGAGCAACGCGGTTTGCACCATTCGATTTGTCGTCACAAAATTCGTCGGATTAGCCTCTTACCAGCAGCACTGGAACAGTTATTCCACTTTTGCATTTTTCCCTGGTCTTTTTGTTAATTGAAATCGGCTACACTGTACTATGTACCATCGCGACTGGTCATTACTATATTCATCTTTTGACTATATGTTATTTGCCCTTCGGTAGCCCAGAAGACGTCAAATCTTTGGGTTAAGCCCATTTAACTCTCCCAGCAATTGTCTTACTTCTAAATCCAAGACAATCTCAATGTCTTTATCTACGTGTAGAAAAACCACACCATTTGTACATAAAAAACAAAAGGTACTTGATACAGTCTGCTGTAAAAAGTACAACTGAACACTGACCCACTTCAGTAAGGTGCCAAAAGATGCGGAATTGAGCCAGGTATCGGCAGCTGTTGAAAAATTGCAAATTTCCCTGGTTTCCATGGAGTAAGATCCGTTGCTGTGCACGTGATTATGACATAATTGATTATTCAATTGTCACTACAGCCAAAAGTATTGGTCGGAGAGCAACGCGGATTGCACCATTCGAATTGTCGTCACAAAATACGCCGGATTAGCCTCTTACCAGCAGCACTGGAACAATTTTTCCAATTTTGCATTTTTGCCTGGTCTTTTTGTTAATTGAAAACGGCTACGCTGTACTATGTACCATCGCGACTGGTCATTACTGTATTCAACTTTTGACTATATGTTATGTGCCCTTCGGTAGCCCAGAAGACGTCAAATGTTTGGGCTAAGCCCATTTAACTCACCCAGCAATTGCCTTACTTCTAAGTCGAAGACAATCTCAATGTCTTTATCTACGTGTAGAAAAACCAGACCATTTGTACATGAAAAACACAAGGTACTTGATACAGTCTGCTGTAAAAAGTACAACTGAACACTGACCCACTTCAGTAAGGTGCCAAAAGATGCGGAATTGAGCCAGGCATCGGCAGCTGTTGAAAAATTGCAAATTTCCCTGGTTTCCATGGAGTAAGAGCCGTTGCTACGCACGTGATTATGACATAAATGATCATTCAATTGTCGCTACAGCCAAAAGTATTGGTCGGAGAGCAACGCGGATTGCACCATTCGATTTCTCGTCACAAAATACGTCGGATTAGCTTGTTACTAGTAGCACTGGAACAGTTTTTCCACTTTTGCATTTTTGCCCGGTCTTTTTGTTAATTGAAAACGGGCTACACTGTACTCTGTACAATCGCGACTGGTGATTACTATATTCAACTTTTGACTATAAGTTATGTGCCCTTCGGTAGCCCAGAAGACCTGAAATCTTTGGGCTAAGCCCATTTAACTCACCCAGCAATTGCCTTACCTCTAAGTGCAAGACAATCTCAATGTCTTTATCTACGTGTAGAAAAACCACACCATTTGTACATAAAAAACACAAGGTACTTGATACAGTCTGCTGTAAAAAGTACAACTGAACACTGAACCACTTCAGTAAGGTGCCAAAAGATGCGGAATTGAGCCAGGCATCGGCAGCTGTTGAAAAATTGCAAATTTCCCTGGTTTCCATGGAGTAAGAGCCGTTGCTACGCACGTGATTATGACATAAATGATCATTTAATTGTCGCTACAGCCAAAAGTATTGGTCGGAGAAAAACGCGGATTGCACCATTCGATTTCTCGTCACAAAATACGTCGGATTAGCCTCTTACCAGCAGCACTGGAACAGTTTTTCCACTTTTGCATTTTTGCCTGGTCATTTTTTTAATTGAGATTGGCTACACTGTACTCTGTACAATCGCGACTGGTCATTACTATATTCAACTTTTGACCATATGCTATGTGCCCTTCGGTAGCCCAGAAGACGTCAAATCTTTGGGCCAAGCCCATTTAACTCACCCAGCAATTGTCTTACTTCTAAGTCGAAGACAATCTCAATGTCTTTATCTACGTGTAGAAAAACCAGACCATTTGTACATAAAAAACACAAGGTACTTGATACAATCTGCTGTAAAAAGTACAACTGAACACTGACCCACTTCAGTAAGGTGCCAAAAGATGCGGAATTGAGCCAGGCATCGGCAGCTGTTGAAAAATTGCAAATTTCCCTGGTTTCCATGGAGTAAGAGCCGTTGCTACGCACGTGATTATGGCATAAATGATCATTCAGTTGTCGCTACAGCCAAAAGTATTGGTGGGAGAAAAACGCGGTTTGCACCATTCAATTTTTCGTCACAAAATACGTCGGATTAGCCTCTTACTAGTAGCACTGGAACAGTTTTTCCACTTTTGCATTTTTACCTGGTCTTTTTGTTAATTGAAACCGGCTACACTGTACTCTGTACAATCGCGACTGGTCATTACTATATTCAACTTTTGACTATAAGTTATGTGCCCTTCGGTAGCCCAGAAGACCTGAAATCTTTGGGCTAAGCCCATTTAACTCACCCAGCAAATGTCTTACTTCTAAGTCCAAGACAATCTCAATGTCTTTATCTACGTGTAGAAAAACCACACCATTTGTACATAAAAAACACAAGGTACTTGATACAGTCTGCTGTAAAAAGTACAACTAAACACTGACCCACATTTATAAGGTGCCAAAAGATGCGGAATTTGGCCAGGCATCGGCAACTGTTGAAAAATTGCAAATATCCCTGGTTTCCATGGAGTAAGAGCCGTTGCTGGGCACGTGATTATGACATCAATGATCATTCAATTATCGCTACAGCCAAAAGTATTGGTCGGAGAGCAACGCGGTTTGCACCATTCGATTTCTCGTCAGAAAACACGTCGGATTAGCCTCTTACCAGCAGCACTGAAACAGTTTTTCCACTTTTGCATTTTTGCCTGGTCCTTTTGTTAATTGAAATCGGCTACACTGTACTCTGTACAATCGCGACTGGTCATTATATATTCAACTTTTGACTATATGTTATGTGCCCTTCGGTAGACCAGAAGACGTCAAATCTTTGGGCCAAGCCCATTTAACTCACCCAGCAATTGCCTTACTTCTAAGTGCAAGACAATCTCAATGTCTTTATCTACGTGTAGAAAAACCACACCATTTGTACATGAAAAACACAAGGTACTTGATACAGTCTGCTGTAAAAAGTACAACTGAACACTGACCCACTTCAGTAAGGTGCCAAAAGATGCGGAATTGAGCCAGGCATCGGCAGCTGTTCAAAAATTGCAAATTTCCCTGGTTTCCATGGAGTAAGAGCCGTTGCTGGGCACGTGATTATGACATAAATGATCATTCAATTGTCGCTACAGCCAAAAGTATTGGTCGGAGAGCAACGCGGTTTGCACCATTCGATTTCTCGTCACAAAATACGTCGGATTAGCCTCTTACCAGCAGCACTGGAACAGTTTTTCCACTTTTCAATTTTTTGCCCCGTCATTTTTTTAATTGAGATCGGCTACACTGTACTCTGTACAATCGCGACTGGTCATTACTATATTCAACTTTTGACAATAGGTTATGTGCCCTTCGGTAGCCCAGAAGACGTCAAATCTTTGGGCCAAGCCCATTTAACTCACCCAGCAATTGTCTTACTTCTAAGTCCAAGACAATCTCAATGTCTTTATCTACGTGTAGAAAAACCACACCATTTGTACGTAAAAAACACAAGGTACTTGATACAGTCTGCTGTAAAAAGTACAACTAAACACTGACCCACTTCAGTAAGGTGCCAAAAGATGCGGAATTGAGCCAGGCATCGGCAGCTGTTGAAAAATTGCAAATTTCCCTGGTTTCCATGGAGTAAGAGCCGTTGCTACGCACGTGATTATGACATAAATGATCATTTAATTGTCGCTACAGCCAAAAGTATTGGTCGGAGAAAAACGCGGTTTGCACCATTCAATTTCTCGTCACAAAATACGTCGGATTAGCCTCTTACTAGTAGCACTGGAACAGTTTTTCCACTTTTGCATTTTTGCCTGGTCTTTTTGTTATTTGAAATCGGCTACACTGTACTCTGTACAATCGCGACTGGTTATTACTATATTCAACTTTTGACTATAAGTTATGTGCCCTTTGGTAGCCCAGAAGACCTGAAATCTTTGGGCCAAGCCCATTTAACTCACCCAGCAATTGTCTTACTTCTAAGTGCAAGACAATCTCAATGTCTTTATCTACGTGTAGAAAAACCACACCATTTGTACATAAAAAACACAAGGTACTTGATACAGTCTGCTGTAAAAAGTACAACTAAACACTGACCCACATTTATAAGGTGCCAAAAGATGCGGAATTGGGCCAGGCATCGGCAGCTGTTGAAAATTTGCAAATTTCCCTGGTTTCCATGGAGTAAGAGCCGTTGCTGGGAATGTGATTATGACATCAATGATCATTCAATTGTCGCTACAGCCAAAAGTATTGGTCGGAGAGCAAAGCGGTTTGCACCATTCGATTTCTCGTCACAAAATACGTCGGATTAGCCTCTTATCAGCAGCACTGGAACAGTTTTTCCACTTTTCAATTTTTTGCCTCGTCATTTTTTTAATTGAGATCGGCTACACTGTACTCTGTACAATCGCGACTGGTCATTACTATATTTAACTTTTGACTATATGCTATGTGCCCTTCGGTAGCCCAGAGGACGTCAAATCTTTGGGCCAAGCCCATTTAACTCACCCAGCAATTGCCTTACTTCTAAGTCCAAGACAATCTCAATGTCTTTATCTACGTGTAGAAAAACCAGACCATTTGTACATAAAAAACAAAAGGTACTTGATACAGTCTGCTGTAAAAAGTACAACTGAACACTGACCCACTTCAGTAAGGTGCCAAAAGATGCGGAATTGAGACAGGCATCGGCAGCTGTTGAAAAATTGCCAATTTCCCTGGTTTCCATGGAGTAAGAGCCGTTGCTGGGCACGTGATTATGACATCAATGATCATTCAATTATCGCTACAGCCAAAAGTATTGGTCGGAGAGCAACGCGGTTTGCACCATTCGATTTCTCGTCAGAAAACACGTCGGATTAGCCTCTTACCAGCAGCACTGAAACAGTTTTTCCACTTTTGCATTTTTGCCTGGTCCTTTTGTTAATTGAAATCGGCTACACTGTACTCTGTACAATCGCGACTGGTCATTATATATTTAACTTTTGACTATATGTTATGTGCCCTTCGGTAGACCAGAAGACGTCAAATCTTTGGGCCAAGCCCATTTAACTCACCCAGCAATTGCCTTACTTCTAAGTGCAAGACAATCTCAATGTCTTTATCTACGTGTAGAAAAACCACACCATTTGTACATGAAAAACACAAGGTACTTGATACAGTCTGCTGTAAAAAGTACAACTGAACACTGACCCACTTCAGTAAGGTGCCAAAAGATGCGGAATTGAGCCAGGCATCGGCAGCTGTTCAAAAATTGCAAATTTCCCTGGTTTCCATGGAGTAAGAGCCGTTGCTGGGCACGTGATTATGACATAAATGATCATTCAATTGTCGCTACAGCCAAAAGTATTGGTCGGAGAGCAACGCGGTTTGCACCATTCGATTTCTCGTCACAAAATACGTCGGATTAGCCTCTTACCAGCAGCACTGGAACAGTTTTTCCAATTTTCAATTTTTTGCCCCGTCATTTTTTTAATTGAGATCGGCTACACTGTACTCTGTACAATCGCGACTGGTCATTACTATATTCAACTTTTGACTATAGGTTATGTGCCCTTCGGTAGCCCAGAAGACGTCAAATCTTTGGGCCAAGCCCATTTAACTCACCCAGCAATTGTCTTACTTCTAAGTCCAAGACAATCTCAATGTCTTTATCTACGTGTAGAAAAACCAGACCATTTGTACGTAAAAAGCACAAGGTACTTGATACAGTCTGCTGTAAAAAGTACAACTAAACACTGACCCACTTCAGTAAGGTGCCAAAAGATGCGGAATTGAGCCAGGCATCGGCAGCTGTTGAAAAATTGCAAATTTCCCTGGTTTCCATGGAGTAAGAGCCGTTGCTACGCACGTGATTATGACATAAATGATCATTTAATTGTCGCTACAGCCAAAAGTATTGGTCGGAGAAAAACGCGGTTTGCACCATTCAATTTCTCGTCACAAAATACGTCGGATTAGCCTCTTACTAGTAGCACTGGAACAGTTTTTCCACTTTTGCATTTTTGCCTGGTCTTTTTGTTATTTGAAATCGGCTACACAGTACTCTGTACAATCGCGACTGGTTATTACTATATTCAACTTTTGACTATAAGTTATGTGCCCTTTGGTAGCCCAGAAGACCTGAAATCTTTGGGCCAAGCCCATTTAACTCACCCAGCAATTGTCTTACTTCTAAGTGCAAGACAATCTCAATGTCTTTATCTACGTGTAGAAAAACCACACCATTTGTACATAAAAAACACAAGGTACTTGATACAGTCTGCTGTAAAAAGTACAACTAAACACTGACCCACATTTATAAGGTGCCAAAAGATGCGGAATTGGGCCAGGCATCGGCAGCTGTTGAAAATTTGCGAATTTCCCTGGTTTCCATGGAGTAAGAGCCGTTGCTGGGAATGTGATTATGACATCAATGATCATTCAATTGTCGCTACAGCCAAAAGTATTGGTCGGAGAGCAAAGCGGTTTGCACCATTCGATTTCTCGTCACAAAATACGTCGGATTAGCCTCTTATCAGCAGCACTGGAACAGTTTTTCCACTTTTCAATTTTTTGCCTCGTCATTTTTTTAATTGAGATCGGCTACACTGTACTCTGTACAATCGCGACTGGTCATTACTATATTTAACTTTTGACTATATGCTATGTGCCCTTCGGTAGCCCAGAAGACGTCAAATCTTTGGGCCAAGCCCATTTAACTCACCCAGCAACTGCCTTACTTCTAAGTCCAAGACAATCTCAATGTCTTTATCTACGTGTAGAAAAACCAGACCATTTGTACATAAAAAACAAAAGGTACTTGATACAGTCTGATGTAAAAGTACAACTGAACACTGACCCACTTCAGTAAGGTGCCAAAAGATGCGGAATTTAGCCAGGCATCGGCAGCTGTTGAAAAATTGCAAATTTCCCTGGTTTCCATGGAGTAAGAGCCGTTGCTACGCACGTGATTATGACATAAATGATCATTCAATTGTCGCTACAGCCAAAAGTATTGGTCGGAGAGCATCGCGGTTTGCACCATTCGATTTGTTCGATGTGTTCAGTTGTAACAATAGCGACTGGTCATTACTATATTCAACTTTTGACTATAAGTAATGTTCCCTTAGGTAGCCCAGAAGACCTGAAATCTTTGGGCCAAGCCCATTTAACTCACCCAGGAATTGTCTTACTTCGAAATCTAAGACAATCTCAATGTCTTTATCTACGTGTAGAAAAACCAGACCATTTGTACATAAAAAAAACAAGGTACTTGATACAGTCTGCTGTAAAAAGTACAACTTAACACTGACCCACATTTATAAGGTGCCAAAAGATGCGGAATTGGGCCAGGCATCGGCAGCTGTTAAAAAATTGCAAATATCCCTGGTTTCCATGGAGTAAGATCCGTTGCTGGGCATGTGATTATGACATAAATGATCATTCAATTGTCACTACAGCCAAAAGTATTGGTCGGAGAGCAACGCGGTTTGCACCATTCGATTTCTCGTCACAAAATACGTCGGATTAGTCTCTTACCAGCAGCACTGGAACAGTTTTTCCACTTTTGCATTTTTACCTGGTCTTTTTTTTAATTGAAATCGGCTACACTGTACTCTGTACAATTGCGACTGGTCATTACTATATTCATCTTTTGACTATAAGTTATGTGCCCTTCGGTAGCCCAGAAGACCTCAAATCTTTCGGCTAAGCCCATTTAACTCACACACTTCTAAGTCCAAGACAATCTCAATGTCTTTATCTACGTGTAGAAAAACCACACCATTTGTCCATGAAAAACAAAAGGTACTTGATACAGTCTGCTGTAAAAAGTACAACTGAACACTGACCCACTTCAGTAAGGTGCCAAAAGATGCGGAATTGAGCCAGGCATCGGCAGCTGTTGAAAATTTGCAAATTTCCCTGGTTTCCATGGAGTAAGAGCTGTTGCTACGCACGTGATAATGACATAAATGATCATTCAATTGTCGCTACAGCCAAAAGTATTGGTCGGAGAAAAACGCGGATTGCACCATTCGATTTCTCGTCACAAAATACGTCGGATTAGCCTCTTGCCAGCAGCACTGGAACAGTTTTTCCACTTTTGCATTTTTGCCTGGTCTTTTTGTAAATTGAAACCGGCTACACTGTACTCTGTACAATCGCGACTGGTCATTACTATATTCAACTTTTGACTATACGTTATGTGCCCTTCGGTAGCCCAGAAGACCTCAAATCTTTGGGCTAAGCCCATTTAACTCACCCAGCAATTGCCTTACTTCTAAGTGCAAGACAATCTCAATGTCTTTATCTACGTGTAGAAAAACCACACCATTTGTACGTGAAAAACACAAGGTACTTGATACAGTCTGCTGTAAAAAGTACAACTGAACACTGACCCACTTCAGTAAGGTGCCAAAAGAAGCGGAATTGAGCCAGGCATCGGCAGCTGTTAAAAAATTGCAAATATCCCTGGTTTCCATGGAGTAAGAGCCGTTGCTGGGCACGTGATTATGACATCAATGATCATTCAATTGTCACTACAGCCAAAAGTATTGGTCGGAGAGCAACGCGGTTTGCACCATTCGATTTCTCGTCACAAAATACGTCGGATTAGCCTCTTACTAGTAGCACTGGAACAGTTTTTCCACTTTTGCATTTTTGCCTGGTCTTTTTGTTAATTGAAATCGGCTACACTGTACTCTGTACAATCGCGACTGGTCATTACTATATTCAACTTTTGACTATAAGTTCTGTGCCCTTCGGAAGCACAGAAGACGTCAATTCTTTGGGCTAAGCCCATTTAACTCACCCAGCAATTGTCTTACTTCTAAGTGCAAGACAATCTCAATGTCTTTATCTACGTGTAGAAAAACCACACCATTTGTACATAAAAAACACAAGGTACTTGATACAGTCTGCTGTAAAAAAGTACAACTAAACACTGACCCACATTTATAAAGTGCCAAAAGATGCGGAATTGGGCCAGGCATCGGCAGCTGTTAAAAAATTGCAAATATCCCTGGTTTCCATGGAGTAAGAGCCGTTTCTACGCACGTGATTATGACATAAATGATCATTGAATTGTCGCTACAGCCAAAAGTATTGGTAGGAAAGCAACGCGGATTGCACCATTCGATTTCTCGTCACAAAATACGTCGGATTAGCCTCTTACTAGTAGCACTGGAACAGTTTTTCAACTTTTGCATTTTTACCTGGTCTTTTTGTTAATTGAAACCGGCTACACTGTACTCTGTACAATCGCGACTGGTCATTACTATATTCAACATTTGACTATAAGTTATGTGCCCTTCGGTAGCCCAGAAGACGGCAAATCTTTGGGCTAAGCCCATTTAACTCACCCAGCAATTGTCTTACTTCTAAGTCCAAGACAATCTCAATGTCTTTATCTACGTGTAGAAAAACCACACCATTTGTACATGAAAAACACAAGGTACTTGATACAGTCTGCTGTAAAAAGTACAACTGAACACTGACCCACTTCAGTAAGGTGCCAAAAGATGCGGAATTGAGCCAGGCATCGGCAGCTGTTGAAAAATTGCAAATTTTCCTGGTTTCCATGGAGTAAGAGCCGTTGCTACGCACGTGATTATGACATAAATGATCATTCAATTGTCACTACAGCCAAAAGTATTGGTCGGAGAGCAACGCGGATTGCACCATTCGATTTTTCGTCACAAAATACGTCGGATTAGCCTCTTACCAGCAGCACTGAAACAGTTTTTCCACTTTTGCATTTTTACCTGGTCTTTTTGTTAATTGAAATCGGCTACACTGTACTCTGTACAATCGCGACTGGTCATTACTATATTCAACTTTTGACTATAAGTTATGTGCCCTTCGGTAGCCCAGAAGACCTGAAATCTTTGGGCCAAGCCCATTTAACTCACCCAGCAAATGTCTTACTTCTAAGTCCAAGACAATCTCAATGTCTTTATCTACGTGTAGAAAAACCAGACCATTTGTACATAAAAAACACAAGGTACTTGATACAGTCTGCTGTAAAAAGTACAACTAAACACTGACCCACATTTATAAGGTGCCAATAGATGCGGAATTAGGCCAGGCATCGGCAGCTGTTGAAAAATTGCAAATATCCCTGGTTTCCATGGAGTAAGAGCCGTTGCTGGGCACGTGATTATGACATCAATGATCATTCAATTGTCGCTACAGCCAAAAGTATTGGTCGGAGAGCAACGCGGTTTGCACCATTCGATTTCTCGTCACAAAATACGTCGGATTAGCCTCTTACCAGCAGCACTGGAACAGTTTTTCCACTTTTCAATTTTTTGCCTCGTCATTTTTTTAATTGAGATCGGCTACACTGTACTCTGTACAATCGCGACTGGTCATTACTATATTCAACTTTTGACTATATGCTATGTGCCCTTCGGTAGCCCAGAAGACGTCAAATCTTTGGGCCAAGCCCATTTAACTCACCCAGCAATTGTCTTACTTCTAAGTCCAAGACAATCTCAATGTCTTTATCTACGTGTAGAAAAACCAGACCATTTGTACATAAAAAACACAAGGTGCTTGATACAGTCTGCTGTAAAAAGTACAACTGAACACTGACCCACTTCAGTAAGGTGCCAAAAGATGCGGAATTGAGCCAGGCATCGGCAGCTGTTGAAAAATTGCAAATTTCCCTGGTTTCCATGGAGTAAGAGCCGTTGCTGGGCACGTGATTATGACATAAATGATCATTCAATTGTCGCTACAGCCAAAAGTATTGGTCGGAGAGCATCGCGGTTTGCACCATTCGATTTGTTCGATCTGTTCAGTTGTAACAATAGCGACTGGTCATTACTATATTCAACTTTTGACTATAAGTAATGTGCCCTTAGGTAGCCCAGAAGACCTGAAATCTTTGGGCCAAGCCCATTTAACTCACCCAGCAATTGTCTTACTTCTAAGTCCAAGACAATCTCAATGTCTTTATCTACGTGTAGAAAAACCAGACCATTTGTACATAAAAAACACAAGGTACTTGATACAGTCTGCTGTAAAAAGTACAACTTAACACTGATCCACATTTATAAGGTGCCAAAAGATGCGGAATTGGGCCAGGCATCGGCAGCTGTTAAAAAATTGCAAATATCCCTGGTTTCCATGGAGTAAGATCCGTTGCTGGGCATGTGATTATGACATAAATGATCATTCAATTGTCACTACAGCCAAAAGTATTGGTCGGAGAGCAACGCGGTTTGCACCATTCGATTTCTCGTCACAAAATACGTCGGATTAGTCTCTTACCAGCAGCACTGGAACAGTTTTTCCACTTTTGCATTTTTGCCTGGTCTTTTTGTTAATTGAAATCGGCTACACTGTACTCTGTACAATTGCGACTGGTCATTACTATATTCATCTTTTGACTATAAGTTATGTGCCCTTCGGTAGCCCAGAAGACCTCAAATCTTTCGGCTAAGCCCATTTAACTCACACACTTCTAAGTCCAAGACAATCTCAATGTCTTTATCTACGTGTAGAAAAACCACACCATTTGTCCATGAAAAACACAAGGTACTTGATACAGTCTGCTGTAAAAAGTACAACTGAACACTGACCCACTTCAGTAAGGTGCCAAAAGATGCGGAATTGAGCCAGGCATCGGCAGCTGTTGCAAATTTGCAAGTTTCCCTGGTTTCCATGGAGTAAGAGCTGTTGCTGCGCACGTGATAATGACATAAATGATCATTCAATTGTCGCTACAGCCAAAAGTATTGGTCGGAGAAAAACGCGGATTGCACCATTCGATTTCTCGTCACAAAATACGTCGGATTAGCCTCTTACTAGTAGCACTGGAATAGTTTTTCCACTTTTGAATTTTTGCCTGGGCTTTTTGTTAATTGAAACCGGCTACACTGTACTCTGTACAATCGCGACTGGTCATTACTATATTCAACTTTTGACTATATGTTATGTGCCCTTCGGTAGCCCAGAAGACCTGAAATCTTTGGGCCAAGCCCATTTAACTCACCCAGCAATTGTCTTACTTCTAAGTGCAAGACAATCTCAATGTCTTTATCTACGTGTAGAAAAACCACACCATTTGTACATCAAAAACACAAGGTACTTGATACAGTCTGCTGTAAAAAAGTACAACTAAACACTGACCCACATTTATACGGTGCCAAAAGATGCGGAATTGGGCCAGGCATCGCCAGCTGTTAAAAAAATTGCAAATATCCCTGGTTTCCATGGAGTAAGAGCCGTTGCTGGGCACGTGATTATGACATCAATGATCTTTGAATTGTCGCTACAGCCAAAAGTATTGGTCGGACAGCAACGCGGTTTGTACCATTCGATTTGTCGTCACAAAATAGGTCGGATTAGCCTCTTAACAACAGCACTGGTACAGTTTTTCCACTTCTGCATTTTTGCTTGGTCTTTTTGTTAATTGAAATCGGCTACACTGTACCCTGTACAATCGCGACTGGTCATTACTATATTCAACATTTGACTATAAGTTATGTGCCCTTCGGTAGCCCAGAAGACCTAAAAATCTTTGGGCTCAGCCCATTTAACTCACCCAGCAATTGCCTTACTTCTAAGTGCAAGACAATCTCAATGTCTTTATCTACGTGTAATAAACCACACCATTTGTACATGAAAAACACAAGGTACTTGATACAGTCTGCTGTAAAAAGTACAACTTAACACTGACCCACTTCAGTAAGGTGCCAAAAGATGCGGAATTGGGCCAGGCATCGGCAGCTGTTGAAAAATTGCAAATTTCCCTGGTTTCCATGGAGTAAGAGCCGTTGCTGTGCACGTGATTATGACATCAATGATCAATGAATTGTCGCTACAACTAAAAGTATTGGTCGGAGAGCAACGCGGTTTGCACCATTCGATTTGTCGTCACAAAATACGTCGGATTAGCCTCTTACCAACAGCACTGAAACAGTTTTTCCACTTTTGCATTTTTGCCTGGTCTTTTTGTTAATTGAAATCGGCTACACTTTACTCTGTACAATCGCGACTGGTCATTACTATATTCAACTTTTGACTATAAGTTATGTGCCCTTCGGTAGCCCAGAAGACGTAAAATCTTTGGGCTAAGCCCATTTAACTCACCCAGCAATTGTCTTACTTCTAAGTCCAAGACAATCTCAATGTCTTTATCTACGTGTAGAAAAACCGCACCATTTGTACATAAACAACACAAGGTAATTGATACAGTCTGCTGTAAAAAGTACAACTGACCACAGACCCACATGAATAAGGTGCCAAAAGATACGGAATTGAGCCAGGTATCGGCAGCTGTTGAAAAATTGCAAATATCCCTGGTTTCCATGGAGTAAGAGCCGTTGCTACGCACGTGATTTTGACATAAATGATCATTGAATTCTCGCTACAGCCAAAAGCATTGGTCGGAGAGCAACGCGGATTGCACCATTCGATTTCTCGTCACAAAATACGTCGGATTAGCCTCTTGCCAGCAGCACTGGAACAGTTTTTCCACTTTTGCATTTTTGCCTGATCTTTTTGTAAATTGAAACCGGCTACACTGTACTCTGTACAATCGCGACTGGTCATTACTATATTCAAATTTTGACTATACGTTATGTGCCCTTCGGTAGCCCAGAAGACCTGAAATCTTTCGGCTAAGCCCATTTAACTCACCCAGCAATTGCCTTACTTCTAAGTGCAAGACAATCTCAATGTCTTTATCTACGTGTAGAAAAACCAGACCATTTGTACGTGAAAAACACAAGGTACTTGATACAGTCTGCTGTAAAAAGTACAACTGAACACTGACCCACTTCAGTAAGGTGCCAAAAGATGCGGAATTGAGCCAGGCATCGGCAGCTGTTAAAAAATTGCAAATATCCCTGGTTTCCATGGAGTAAGAGCCGTTGCTGGGCACGTGATTATGACATAAATGATCATTCAATTGTCACTACAGCCAAAAGTATTGGTCGGAGAGCAACGCGGTTTGCACCATTCGAATTCTCGTCACAAAATACGTCGGATTAGCCTCTTACTAGTAGCACTGGAACAGTTTTTCCACTTTTGCATTTTTGCCTGGTCTTTTTGTTAATTGAAATCGGCTACACTGTACTCTGTACAATCGCGACTGGTCATTACTATATTTAACTTTTGACTATAAGTTCTGTGCCCTTCGGAAGCACAGAAGACGTCAATTCTTTGGGCCAAGCCCATTTAACTCACCCAGCAATTGTCTTACTTCTAAGTCCAAGACAATCTCAATGTCTTCATCTACGTGTAGAAAAACCACACCATTTGTACATAAAAAACACAAGGTACTTGATACAGTCTGCTGTAAAAAAGTACAACTAAACACTGACCCACATTTATAAAGTGCCAAAAGATGCGGAATTGGGCCAGGCATCGGCAGCTGTTAAAAAATTGCAAATATCCCTGGTTTCCATGGAGTAAGAGCCGTTGCTACGCACGTGACTATGACATAAATGATCATTCAATTGTCGCTACAGCCAAAAGTATTGGTCGGAGAGCAACGCGGATTGCACCATTCGATTTCTCGTCACAAAATACGTCGGATTAGCCTCTTACCAGCAGCACTGGAACAGTTTTTCGAATTTTGCATTTTTGCCTGGTCCTTTTGTTAATTGAAACCGGCTACACTGTACTCTGTACAATCGCGACTGGTCATTACTATATTCAACTTTTGACTATAAGTTATGTGCCCTTCGGTAGCCCAGAAGACCTGAAATCCTTGGGCCAAGCCCATTTAACTCACCCAGCAATTGTCTTACTTCTAAGTCCAGGACAATCTCAATGTCTTTATCTACGTGTAGAAAAACCACACCATTTGTACATAAAAAACACAAGGTACTTGATACAGTCTGCTGTAAAAAGTACAACTAAACACTGACCCACATTTATAAGGTGCCAAAAGATGCGGAATTGGGCCAGGCATCGGCAGTTGTTAAAAAATTGCAAATATCCCTGGTTTCCATGGAGTAAGAGCCGTTGCTGGGCACGTGATTATGACATCAATGATCATTCAATTGTCGCTACAGCCAAAAGTATTGGTCGGAGAGCAACGCGGTTTGCACCATTCGATTTCTCGTCACAAAATACGTCGGATTAGCCTCTTACCAGCAGCACTGGAACAATTTTTGCAAGTTTGCATTTTTGCCTGGTCTTTTTGTTAATTGAAATCGGCTACACTGTACTATGTACCATCGCGACTGGTCATTACTATATTCAACTTTTGACTATATGTTATGTGCCCTTCGGTAGCCCAGAAGACTTCAAATCTTTGGGCTAAGCCCATTTAACTCACCCAGCAATTGCCTTACTTCTAAGTCGAAGACAATCTCAATGTCTTTATCTACGTGTAGAAAAACCACACCATTTGTACATGAAAAACACAAGGTACTTGATACAGTCTGCTGTAAAAAGTACAACTGAACACTGACCCACTTCAGTAAGGTGCCAAAAGATGCGGAATTGAGCCAGGCATCGGCAGCTGTTGAAAAATTGCAAATTTCCCTGGTTTCCATGGAGTAAGAGCCGTTGCTGTGCACGTGATTATGACATAAATGATCATTGAATTGTCGCTACAGCCAAAAGTTTTGGTCGGAAAGCAACGCGGATTGCACCATTCGATTTCTCGTCACAAAATACGTCGGATTAGCCTCTTACTAGTAGCACTGGAACAGTTTTTCAACTTTTGCATTTTTGCCTGGTCTTTTTGTTAATTGAAACCGGCTACACTGTACTCTGTACAATCGCGACTGGTCATTACTATATTCAACTTTTGACTATAAGTTATGGGCCCTTCGGTAGCCCAGAAGACCTCAAATCTTTGGGCCAAGCCCATTTAACTCACCCAGCAATTGTCTTACTTCTAAGTCCAAGACAATCTCATTGTCTTTATCTACGTGTAGAAAAACCAGACCATTTGTACATAAAAAACACAAGGTACTTGATACAGTCTGCTGTAAAAAGTACAACTAAACACTGACCCACATTTATAAGGTGCCAAAAGATGCGGAATTGGGCCAGGCATCGGCAGCTGTTGAAAAATTGCAAATTTCCCTGGTTTCCATGGAGTAAGAGCCGTTGCTGGGCACGTGATTATGACATAAATGATCATTCAATTGTCACTACAGCCAAAAGTATTGGTCGGAGAGCAACGCAATTTGCACCATTCGATTTGTCGCCACAAAATACGTCGGATTAGCCTCTTACCAGCAGCACTGGAACAATTTTTCCAATTTTGCATTGATGCCTGGTCTTTTTGTTAATTGAAATCGGCTACACTGTACTATGTACCATCGCTACTAGTCATTACTATATTCAACTTTTGACTATATGTTATGTGCCCTTCGGTAGCCCAGAAGACTTCAAATCTTTGGGCTAAGCCCATTTAACTCACCCAGCAATTGCCTTACTTCTAAGTGCAAGACAATCTCAATGTCTTTATCTACGTGTAGAAAAACCACACCATTTGTACATGAAAAACACAAGGTAGTTGATACAGTCTGCTGTAAAAAGTACAACTGAACACTGACCCACTTCAGTAAGGTGCCAAAAGATGCGGAATTGAGCCAGGCATCGGCAGCTGTTAAAAAATTGCATATTTCCCTGGTTTCCATGGAGTAAGAGCCGTTGCTGGGCACGTGATTTAACATAAATGATCATTTAATTGTCACTACAGCCAAAAGTATTGGTCGGAGAGCAACGCAGTTTGCACCATTCGATTTCTCGTCACAAAATACGTCGGATTAGCCTCTTACCAGCAGCACTGGAAGAATTTTTCCAATTTTGCATTTTTGCCTGGTCTTTTTGTTAATTGAAATCGGCTACACTGTACTCTGTACAATCGCGACTGGTCATTACTATATTCAACTTTTGACTATAAGTTATGTGCCCTTCGGTAGCCCAGATGACCTGAAATCTTTGGGCCAAGCCCATTTAACTCACCCAGCAATTGTCTTACTTCTAAGTCGAAGACAATCTCAATGTCTTTATCTACGTGCAGAAAAACCAGAATATTTGTACATAAAAAACACAAGGTACTTGATACAGTCTGCTGTAAAAAGTACAACTGACCACAGACCCACATGAATAAGGTGCCAAAAGATGCGGAATTGAGCCAGGCATCGGCAGCTGTTGAAAAATTGCAAATTTCCCTGGTTTCCATGGAGTAAGAGCCGTTGCTGGGCACGTGATTATGACATCAATGATCAATGAATTGTCGCTACAGCCAAAAGTATTGGTCGGAGATCAACGCGGTTTGCACCATTCGATTTCTCGTCACAAAGTACGTTGGATTAGCCTCTTACCAGCAACACTGGAACAGTTTTTCCACTTTTGCATTTTTGCCCGGTCTTTTTGTTAATTAAAATCGGCTACACTGTACTATGTACCATCGCGACTGGTCATTACTATATTCAACTTTTGACTATAAGTTATGTGCCCTTCGGTAGCCCAGAAGACCTAAAATCTTTGGGCTAAGCCCATTTAACTCACCCAGCAATTGCCTTACTTCTAAGTGCAAGACAATCTCAATGTCTTTATCTACGTGTAGAAAAACCAGACCATTTGTACGTGAAAAACACAAGGTACTTGATACAGTCTGCTGTAAAAAGTACAACTAAACACTGACCCACATTTGTAAGGTGCCAAAAGATGCGGAATTGGGCCAGGCATCGGCAGCTGTTAAAAAATTGCAAATACCCCTGGTTTCCATGGAGTAAGAGCCGTTGCTGGGCACGTGATTATGACATCAATTATCATTGAATTGTCGCTACAGCCAAAAGTATTGGTCGGAGAACAACGCGGTTTGCACCATTCGATTTTTCGTCACAAAATACGTCGGATTAGCCTCTTACCAGTAGCACTGGAAGAGTTTTTCCACTTTTGCATTTTTGCCTGGTCTTTTTGTTAATTGAAATCGGCTACACTGTACTCTGTACAATCGCGACTGGTCATTACTATATTCAACTTTTGACTAAAAGTAATGTGCCCTTCGGTAGCCCAGAAGACCTGAAATCTTTGGGCTAAGCCCATTTAACTCACCCAGCAATTGCCTTACTTCTAAGTGCAAGACAATCTCAATGTCTTTATCTACGTGTAGAAAAACCACACCATTTGGACGTGAAAAACACAAGGTACTTGATACAGTCTGCTGTAAAAAGTACAACTGAATACTGACCCACTTCAGTAAGGTGCCAAAAGATGCGGAATTGAGCCAGGCATCGGCAGCTGTTGAAAAATTGCAAATATCCCTGGTTTCCATGGAGTAAGAGCCGTTGCTGGGCACGTGATTATGACATCAATGATCATTCAATTGTCACTACAGCCAAAAGTATTGGTCGGAGATCAACGCGGATTGCACCATTCGATTTCTCGTCACAAAATACGTCGGATTAGCCTCTTACCAGCAGCACTGGAACAGTTTTTCCACTTTTGCATTTTTACCTGGTCTTTTTGTTAATTAAAATCGGCTACACTGTACTCTGTACAATCGCGACTGGTCATTACTATATTCAACTTTTGACTATAAGTTATGTGCCCTTCGGTAGCCCAGAAGACCTGAAATCTTTGGGCTAAGCCCATTTAACTCACCCAGCAATTGTTTTACTTCTAAGTCCAAGACAATCTCAAAGTCTTTATCTACGTGTAGAAAAACCACACCATTTGTACATGAAAAACACAAGGTACTTGATACAGTCTGCTGTAAAAAGTACAACTGAACACTGACCCACATGAATAAGGTGCCAAAAGATGCGGAATTGAGCCAGGTATCGGCAGCTGTTGAAAAATTTCAAATTTCCCTGGTTTCTATAAAGAAAGAGCAGTTGCTGTGCACGTAATTATGACATCAATGATCATTCAATTGTCGCTACAGCCAAAAGTATTGGTCGGAGAGCAACGCGGATTGCACCATTCGATTTCTCGTCACAAAATACGTCGGATTAGCCTCTTACCAGCAGCACTGGAACAGTTTTTCCACTTTTGCATTTTTGCCCGGTCTTTTTGTTAATTGAAATCGGCTACACTGTACTATGTACCATCGCGACTGGTCATTACTATATTCAACTTTTGACTATATGTTATGTGCCCTTCGGTAGCCCAGAAGACGTCAAATCTTTGGGCTAAGCCCATTTAACTCACCCAGCAATTCCCTTACTTCTAACTGCAAGACAATCTCAATGTCTTTATCTACGTGTAGAAAAACCACACCATTTGTACATGAAAAACACAAGGTACTTGATACAGTCTGCTGTAAAAAGTACAACTGAACACTGAACCACTTCAGTAAGGTGCCAAAAGATGCGGAATTGAGCCAGGCATCGGCAGCTGTTGAAAAATTGCAAATTTCCCTGGTTTCCATGGAGTCAGAGCCGTTGCTGGGCACGTGATTATGACATCAATGATCATTCAATTGTCGCTACAGCCAAAAGTATTGGTCGGAGAGCAACGCGGATTGCACCATTCGATTTCTCGTCACAAAATACGTCGGATTAGCTTTTTACCAGCAGCACTGGAGCAATTTTTCCAATTTTGCATTTTTGCCTGTTTTTTTTTTGTTAATTGAAACCGGCTACACTGTACTCTGTACAATCGCGACTGGTCATTACTATATTCAACTTTTGACTATAAGTTATGTGCCCTTCGGTAGCCCAGAAGACGTCAAATCTTTGGGCCAAGCCCATTTAACTCACCCCAGCAATTGTCTTACTTCTAAGTCCAAGACAATCTCAATGTCTTTATCTACGTGTAGAAAAACCAGACCATTTGTACATAAAAAACACAAGGTACTTGATACAGTCTGCTGTAAAAAGTACAACTAAACACTGACCCACATTTAAAAGGTGCCAAAAGATGCGGAATTGAGCCAGGCATCGGCAGCTATTAAAAAATTGCAAATATCCCTGTTTTCCATGGAGTAAGAGCCGTTGCTGGGCACGTGATTATGACATAAATGATCATTGAATTGTCGCTATAGCCAAAAGTATTGGTCGGAGAACAACGCGGTTTGCACCATTCGATTTGTCGTCACAAAATACGTCGGATTAGCCTCTTACCAGCAGCACTGGAACAATTTTTTCAATTTTGCATTTTTGCCTGGTCTTTTTGTTAACTGAAATCGGCTACACTGTACTCTGTAAAATCGCGACTGGTCATTACTATATTCAACTTTTGACTATAAGTTATGTGCCCTTCGGTAGCCCAGAAGACGTCAAATCTTTGGGCTAAGCCCATTTAACTCACCCAGCAATTGTATTAATTCTAAGTCCAAGACAATCTCAATGTCTTTATCTACGTGTAGAAAAACCACACCATTTGTACGTGAAAAACACAAGGTACTTGATACAGTCTGCTGTAAAAAGTACAACTGAACACTGACCCATTTTAGTAAGGTGCCAAAAGATGCGGAATTGAGCCAGGCATCGGCAGCTGTTGAAAAATTGCAAATTTCCCTGGTTTCCATGGAGTAAGAGCCGTTGGTGGGCACGTGATTATGACATAAATGACCATTCAATTGTCACTACAGCCAAAAATATTAGTCGGAGAGCAACGCGATTTGCACAATTCGATTTGTCGTCACAAAATACGTCGGATTAGCCTCTTACCAGCAGCACTGGAACAGCTTTTCCACTTTTGCATTTTTGCCTGGTCTTTTTGTTAATTGAAATCGGCTACACTGTACTCTGTACAATCGCGACTGGTCATTACTATATTCAACTTTTGACTATAAGTAATGTGCCCTTCGGTAGCCCAGATGACCTGAAATCTTTGGGCTAAGCCCATTTAACTCACCCAGCAATTGCCTTACTTCTAAGTGCAAGACAATCTCAATGTTTTTATCTACGTGTAGAAAAACCACACCATTTGTACGTGAAAAACACAAGGTACTTGATACAGTCTGCTGTAAAAAGTACAACTGAACACTGACCCACTTCAGTAAGGTGCCAAAAGATGCGGAATTGAGCCAGGCATCGGCAGCTGTTGAAAAATTGCAAATATCCCTGGTTTCCATGGAGTAAGAGCCGTTGCTGGGCACGTGATTATAAAATTAATGATCATTCAATTGTCACTACAGCCAAAAGTATTGGTCGGAGCTCAACGCGGATTGCACCATTCGATTTCTTGTCACAAAATACGTCGGATTAGCCTCTTACCAGCAGCACTGGAACAGTTTTTCCACTTTTGCATTTTTGCCTGGTCTTTTTGTTAATTGAAATCGGCTACACTGTACTATGTACCATCACGACTGGTCATTATTATATTCAACTTTTGACTATAAGTTATGTGCCCTTCGGTAGCCCAGAAGACCTGAAATCTTTGGGCCAAGCCCATTTAACTCACCCAGCAATTGTCTTACTTCTAAGTCCAAGACAATCTCAATGTCTTTATCTACGTGTAGAAAAACCAGACCATTTGTACATAAAAAACACAAGGTACTTGATACAGTCTGCTGTAAAAAGTACAACTAAACACTGACCCACATTTATAATGTGCCAAAAGATGCGGAATTGGGCCAGGCATCGGCAGCTGTTAAAAAATTGCAAATATCCCTGGTTTCCATGGAGTAAGAGCCGTTGCTGGGCACATGATTATGACATAAATGATCATTGAATTGTCGTTACAGCCAAAAGTATTGGTCGGAGAGCAACGCGGATTGCACCATTCGATTTCTCGTCACAAAATACGTCGGATTAGCCTCTTACCAGCAGCACTGGAACAGTTATTCCACTTTTGCATTTTTGCCTGGTCTTTTTTGTTAATTAAAATCGGCTACACTGTACTCTGTACAATCGCGACTGGTCATTACTATATTCAACTTTTGACTATATGTTATGTGCCCTTTGGTAGCCCAGAAGACCTAAAAATCTTTGGGCTAAGCCCATTTAACTTACCCAGCAATTGCCTTACTTCTAAGTGCAAGACAATCTCAATGTCTTTATCTACGTGTAGAAAAACCACACCATTTGTACGTGAAAAACACAAGGTACTTGATACAGTCTGCTGTAAAAAGTACAACTGAACACTGACCCACTTCAGTAAGGTGCCAAAAGATGCGGAATTGAGCCAGGTATCGGCAGCTGTTGAATAATTGCAAATTTCCCTGGTTTCCATGGAGTAAGAGCCGTTGCTGTGCACATGATTATGACATAAATGATCATTCAATTGTCACTACAGCCAAAAGTATTGGTCGGAGAACAACGCGGTTTGCACCATTTGATTTGTCGTCACAAAATACGTCGGATTAGCCTCTTACCAGCAGCACTGGAACAATTTTTTCAATTTTGCATTTTTGCCCGGTCTTTTTGTTATTTGAAATCGGCTACACTGTACTCTGTACAATCGCGACTGGTCATTACTATATTCAACTTTTGACTATATGTTATGTGCCCTTCGGTAGCCCAGAAGAAGTCATATCTTTTGGCTAAGCCCATTTAACTCACCCAGCAATTGCCTTACTTCTAAGTCGAAGACAATCTCAATGTCTTTATCTACGTGAAGAAAAACCACACCATTTGTACGTGAAAAACACAAGGTACTTGATACAGTCTGCTGTAAAAAGTACAACTAAACACTGACCCACATTTATAAGGTGCCAAAAGATGCGGAATTTAGCCAGGCATCGGCAGCTGTTAAAAAATTGCAAATATCCCTGGTTTCCATGGAGTAAGAGCCGTTGCTGTGCACGTGATTATGACATCCATGATCAATGAATTGTCACTACAGCCACAAGTATTGGTCGGAGAGCAACGCGGTTTGCACCATTCGATTTCTCACCACAAAATACGTCGGATAAGCCTCTTACCAGCAGCACTGGAACAGTTTTTCCACTTTTGTATTTTTGCCTGGTCTTTTTGTTAATTGAAATCGGCTACACTGTACTCTGTACAATCGCGACTGGTCATTACTATATCCAACTTTTGACTATAAGTTATGTGCCCTTCGGTAGCCCAGAAGACGTCAAATCTTTCGGCTAAGCCCATTTAACTCACCCAGCAATTGTCTTAATTCTAAGTCCAAGACAATCTCAATGTCTTTATCTACGTGTAGAAAAACCACACCATTTGTACGTGAAAAACACAAGGTACTTGATACAGTCTGCTGTAAAAAGTACAACTGAACACTGACCCATTTCAGTAAGGTGCCAAAAGATACGGAATTGAGCCAGGCATCGGCAGCTGTTGAAAAATTGCAAATTTCCCTGGTTTCCATGGAGTAAGAGCCGTTGGTGGGCACGTGATTATGACATAAATGACCATTCAATTGTCACTACAGCCAAAAATATTGGTCGGAGAGCAACGCGGTTTGCACCATTCGATTTCTCGTCACAAAATACGTCGGATTAGCCTCTTACCAGCAGCACTAGAACAGTTTTTCCACTTTTGCATATTTGCCTGGTCTTTTTGTTAATTGAAATCGGCTACACTGTACTCTGTACAATCGCGACTGGTCATTACTATATTCAACTTTTGAGTATAAGTTATGTGCCCTTCGGTAGCCCAGAAGACCTAAAAATCTTTGGGCTAAGCCCATTTAACTCACCCAGCAATTGCCTTACTTCTAAGTGCAAGACAATCTCAATGTCTTTATCTACGTGTAGAAAAACCACACCATTTGTACGTGAAAAACACAAGGTACTTGATACAGTCTGCTGTAAAAAGTACAACTGACCACAGACCCACATTAATAAAGTGCCAAAAGATGCGGAATTGAGCCAGGCATCGGCAGCAGTTAAAAAATTGCAAATTTCCCTGGTTTCCATGGAGTAAGAGTCGTTGCTGGGCACGTGATTATGACATCAATGATCATTGAATGGTCGCTACAGCCAAAAGTATTGGTCGGAGAGCAACACGGTTTGCACCATTCGATTTCTCGTCACAAAATACGTCGGATTAGCCTCTTACCAGCAGCACTGGAACAGTTTTTCCACTTTTGCATTTTTGCCTGGTCTTTTTGTTAATTGAAATCGGCTACACTGTACTCTGTACAATCGCGACTGGTCATTACTATATCCAACTTTTGACTATAAGTTATGTGCCCTTCGGTAGCCCAGAAGACCTGAAATCTTTGGGCTAAGCCCATTTAACTCACCCAGCAATTGCCTTACTTCTAAGTGCAAGACAATCTCTATGTCTTTATCTACGTGTAGAAAAACCAGACCATTTGTACCTGAAAAACACAAGGTACTTGATACAGTCTGCTGTAAAAAGTACAACTGAACACTGACCCACCTCAGTAAGGTGCCAAAACATGCGGAATTGAGCCAGGCATCGGCAGCTGTTGAAAAATTGCAAATTTCCCTGGTTTCCATGGAGTAAGAGCCGTTGCTGGGCAAGTGATTATGACATCAATGATCATTCAATTGTCGCTACAGCCAAAAATATTGGTCGGAGAGCAACGCGGTTTGCACCATTCGATTTCTCGTCACAAAATACGTCGGATTAGCCTCTTACCAGCAGCACTGGAACAGTTTTTCCACTTTTGCATTTTTACCTGGTCTTTTTGTTAATTGAAATCGGCTACACTGTACTCTGTACAATCGCGACTGGTCATTACTATATTCAACTTTTGACTATAAGTTATGTGCCCTTCGGTAGCCCAGAAGACCTGAAATCTTTGGGCTAAGCCCATTTAACTCACCCAGCAATTGTCTTACTTCTAAGTCCAAGACAATCTCAAAGTCTTTATCTACGTGTAGAAAAAACCACACCATTTGTACATGAAAAACACAAGGTACTTGATACAGTCTGCTGTAAAAAGTACAACTGAACACTGACCCACATGAATAAGGTGCCAAAAGATGCGGAATTGAGCCAGGTATCGGCAGCTGTTGAAAAATTTCAAATTTCCCTGGTTTCTATGAAGAAAGAGCCGTTGCTGTCCACGTAATTATGACATCAATGATCATTCAATTGTCGCTACAGCCAAAAGTATTGGTCGGAGAGCAACGCGGATTGCACCATTCGATTTCTCGTCACAAAATACGTCGGATTAGCCTCTTACTAGCAGCACTGGAACAGTTTTTCCACTTTTGCATTTTTGCCCGGTTTTTTTGTTATTTGAAATCGGCTACACTGTACTGTGTACCATCGCGACTGGTCATTACTATATTCAACTTTTGACTATATGTTATGTGCCCTTCGGTAGCCCAGAAGACGTCAAATCTTTGGGCTAAGCCCATTTAACTCACCCAGCAATTGCCTTACTTCTAAGTGCAAGACAATCTCAATGTCTTTATCTACGTGTAGAAAAACCACACCATTTGTACATGAAAAACACAAGGTACTTGATACAGTCTGCTGTAAAAAGTACAACTGAACACTGACCCATTTTAGTAAGGTGCCAAAAGATGCGGAATTAAGCCAGGCATCGGCAGCTGTTGAAAAATTGCAAATTTCCCTGGTTTCCATGGAGTAAGAGCCGTTGCTGGGCACGTGATTATGACATCAATGATCATTCAATTGTCGCTACAGCCAAAAGTATTGGTCGGAGAGCAACGCGGTTTGCACCATTCGATTTGTCGTCACAAAATACGTCGGATTAGCCTCTTACCAGCAGCACTAGAACAGTTTTTCCACTTTTGCATATTTGCCTGGTCTTTTTGTTAATTGAAATCGGCTACACTGTACTCTGTACAATCGCGACTGGTCATTACTATATTCAACTTTTGACTATATGTTATGTGCCCTTCGGTAGCCCAGAAGACCTAAAAATCTTTGGGCTAAGCCCATTTAACTCACCCAGCAATTGTCTTACTTCTAAGTGCAAGACAATCTCAATGTCTTTATCTACGTGTAGAAAAACCACACCATTTGTACGTGAAAAACACAAGGTACTTGATACAGTCTGCTGTAAAAAGTACAACTGACCACAGGCCCACATTTATAAGGTGCCAAAAGATGCGGAATTGAGTCAGGTATCGGCAGCTGTTGAATAATTGCAAATTTCCCTGGTTTCCATGGAGTAAGAGCCGTTGCTGGGCACGTGATTATGACATCAATGATCATTCAATTGTCGCTACAGCCAAAAATATTGGTCGGAGAGCAACGCGGTTTGCACCATTCGATTTCTCGTCACAAAATACGTCAGATTAGCCTCTTACCAGCAGCACTGGAACAGTTTTTCCACTTTTGCATTTTTACCTGGTCTTTTTGTTAATTGAAATCGGCTACACTGTACTCTGTACAATCGCGACTGGTCATTACTATATTCAACTTTTGACTATAAGTTATGTGCCCTTCGGTAGCCCAGAAGACCTGAAAATCTTTGGGCTAAGCCCATTTAACTCACCCAGCAATTGCCTTTCTTCTAAGTGCAAGACAATCTCAATGTCTTTATCTACGTGTAGAAAAACCACACCATTTGTACGTGAAAAACACAAGGTACTTGATACAGTCTGCTGTAAAAAGTACAACTGACCACAGGCCCACATTTATAAGGTGCCAAAAGATGCGGAATTGAGTCAGGTATCGGCAGCTGTTGAATAATTGTAAATTTCCCTGGTTTCCATGGAGTAAGAGCCGTTGCTGTGCACATGATTATGACATAAATGATCATTCAATTGTCACTACAGCCAAAAGTATTGGTCGGAGAACAACGCGGTTTGCACCATTCGATTTGTCGTCACAAAATACGTCGGATTAGCCTCTTACCAGCAGCACTGGAACAATTTTTTCAATTTTGCATTTTTGCCTGGTCTTTTTGTTATTTGAAATCGGCTACACTGTACTATGTACAATCGCGACTGGTCATTACTATATTCAACTTTTGACTATATGTTATGTGCCCTTCGGTAGCCCAGAAGAAGTCATATCTTTGGGCTAAGCCCATTTAACTCACCCAGCAATTGCCTTACTTCTAAGTGCAAGACAATCTCAAAGTCTTTATCTACGTGTAGAAAAACCACACCATTTGTACCTGAAAAAAACAAGGTACTTGATACAGTCTGCTGTAAAAAGTACAACTGAACACTGACCCACTTCAGTAAGGTGCCAAAAGATGCGGAATTGAGCCAGGCATCGGCAGCTGTTGAAAAATTGCAAATATCCCTGGTTTCCATGGAGTAAGAGCCGTTGCTGGGCATGTGATTATGACATAAATGATCATTCAATTGTCGCTACAGATAAAAGTATTGGTCAGAGAGGAACGAGGTTTGCACCGTTCGATTTCTCGTCACAAAATACGTCGGATTAGCCTCTTACCAGCAGCACTGGAACAGTTTTTCCACTTTTGCATTTTTGCCTGGTCTTTTTGTTAATTGAAATCGGCTATACTGTACTATGTACCATCACGACTGGTCATTACTATATTCAACTTTTGACTATATGTTCTGTGCCCTTCGGTAGCCCAGAAGACGTCAAATCTTTCGGCTAAGCCCATTTAACTCACCCAGCAATTGTCTTAATTCTAAGTCCAAGACAATCTCAATGTCTTTATCTACGTGTAGAAAAACCACACCATTTGTACGTGAAAAACACAAGGTACTTGATACAGTCTGCTGTAAAAAGTACAACTGACCACAGACCCACATGAATAAGGTGCCAAAAGATGCGGAATTGAGCCAGGGATCGGCAGCTGTTGAAAAATTGCAAATTTCCCTGGTTTCCATGGAGTAAGAGCCGTTGGTGGGCACGTGATTATGACATAAATGACCATTCAATTGTCACTACAGCCAAAAATATTTGTCGGAGAGCAACGCGGTTTGCACAATTCGATTTGTCGTCACAAAATACGTCGGATTAGCCTCTTACCAGCAGCACTGGAACAGCTTTTCCACTTTTGCATTTTTGCCTGGTCTTTTTGTTAATTGAAATCGGCTACACTGTACTCTGTACAATCGCGACTGGTCATTACTATATTCAACTTTTGACTATAAGTAATGTGCCCTTCGGTAGCCCAGATGACCTGAAATCTTTGGGCTAAGCCCATTTAACTCACCCAGCAATTGTCTTACTTCTAAGTGCAAGACAATCTCAATGTCTTTATCTACGTGTAGAAAAACCACACCATTTGTACGTGAAAAACACAAGGTACTTGATACAGTCTGCTGTAAAAAGTACAACTGAACACTGACCCACATTAATAAGGTGCCAAAAGATGCGGAATTGAGCCAGGTATCGGCAGCTGTTGAAAAATTTCAAATTTCCCTGGTTTCTATGAAGAAAGAGCCGTTGCTGTCCACGTAATTATGACATCAATGATCATTCAATTGTCGCTACAGCCAAAAGTATTGGTCGGAGAGCAACACGGTTTGCACCATTCGATTTCTCGTCACAAAATACGTCGGATTAGCCTCTTACTAGCAGCACTGGAACAGTTTTTCCACTTTTGCATTTTTGGCCGGTTTTTTTGTTATTTGAAATCGGCTACACTGTACTGTGTACCATCGCGACTGGTCATTACTATATTCAACTTTTGACTATATGTTATGTGCCCTTCGGTAGCCCAGAAGACCTAAAAATCTTTGGGCTAAGCCCATTTAACTCACCCAGCAATTGTCTTACTTCTAAGTGCAAGACAATCTCAATGTCTTTATCTACGTGTAGAAAAACCACACCATTTGTACGTGAAAAACACAAGGTACTTGATACAGTCTGCTGTAAAAAGTACAACTGAACACAGGCCCACATTTATAAGGTGCCAAAAGATGCGGAATTGAGTCAGGTATCGGCAGCTGTTGAATAATTGCAAATTTCCCTGGTTTCCATGGAGTAAGAGCCGTTGCTGTGCACATGATTATGACATAAATGATCATTCAATTGTCACTACTGCCAAAAGTATTGATCGGAGAACAACGCGGTTTGCACCATTCGATTTGTCGTCACAAAATACGTCGGATTAGCCTCTTACCAGCAGCACTGGAACAATTTTTTCAATTTTGCATTTTTACCTGGTCTTTTTGTTATTTGAAATCGGCTACACTGTACTATGTACAATCGCGACTGGTCATTACTATATTCAACTTTTGACTATATGTTATGTGCCCTTCGGTAGCCCAGAAGACCTAAAAATCTTTGGGCTAAGCCCATTTAACTCACCCAGCAATTGCCTTACTTCTAAGTGCAAGACAATCTCAATGTCTTTATCTACGTGTAGAAAAACCACACCATTTGTACGTGAAAAACACAAGGTACTTGATACAGTCTGCTGTAAAAAGTACAACTGACCACAGACCCACATTAATAAGGTGCCAAAAGATGCGGAATTGAGCCAGGCATCGGCAGCAGTTGAAAAATTGCAAATTTCCCTGGTTTCCATGGAGTAAGAGCCGTTGCTGGGCACGTGATTATGACATCAATGATCATTGAATTGTCGCTACAGCCAAAAGTATTGGTCGGAGAGCAACACGGTTTGCACCATTCGATTTCTCGTCACAAAATACGTCGGATTAGCCTCTTACCAGCAGCACTGGAACAGTTTTTCCACTTTTGCATTTTTGCCTGGTCTTTTTGTTAATTGAAATCGGCTACACTGTACTCTGTACAATCGCGACTGGTCATTACTATATCCAACTTTTGACTATAAGTTATGTGCCCTTCGGTAGCCCAGAAGACCTGAAATCTTTGGGCTAAGCCCATTTAACTCACCCAGCAATTGCCTTACTTCTAAGTGCAAGACAATCTCAATGTCTTTATCTACGTGTAGAAAAACCACACCATTTGTACCTGAAAAACACAAGGTACTTGATACAGTCTGCTGTAAAAAGTACAACTGAACACTGACCCATTTCAGTAAGGTGCCAAAAGATGCGGAATTGAGCCAGGGATCGGCAGCTGTTGAAAAATTGCAAATTTCCCTGGTTTCCATGGAGTAAGAGCCGTTGGTGGGCACGTGATTATGACATAAATGACCATTCAATTGTCACTACAGCCAAAAATATTGGTCGGAGAGCAACGCGATTTGCACAATTCGATTTGTCGTCACAAAATACGTCGGATTAGCCTCTTACCAGCAGCACTGGAACAGCTTTTCCACTTTTGCATTTTTGCCTGGTCTTTTTGTTAATTGAAATCGGCTACACTGTACTCTGTACAATCGCGACTGGTCATTACTATATTCAACTTTTGACTATATGTTCTGTGCCCTTCGGTAGCCCAGAAGACGTCAAATCTTTCGGCTAAGCCCATTTAACTCACCCAGCAATTGTCTTAATTCTAAGTCCAAGACAATCTCAATGTCTTTATCTACGTGTAGAAAAAACCACACCATTTGTACGTGAAAAACACAAGGTACTTGATACAGTCTGCTGTAAAAAGTACAACTGACCACAGACCCACATGAATAAGGTGCCAAAAGATGCGGAATTGAGCCAGGGATCGGCAGCTGTTGAAAAATTGCAAATTTCCCTGGTTTCCATGGAGTAAGAGCCGTTGGTGGGCACGTGATTATGACATAAATGACCATTCAATTGTCACTACAGCCAAAAATATTTGTCGGAGAGCAACGCGGTTTGCACAATTCGATTTGTCGTCACAAAATACGTCGGATTAGCCTCTTACCAGCAGCACTGGAACAGCTTTTCCACTTTTGCATTTTTGCCTGGTCTTTTTGTTAATTGAAATCGGCTACACTGTACTCTGTACAATCGCGACTGGTCATTACTATATTCAACTTTTGACTATAAGTAATGTGCCCTTCGGTAGCCCAGATGACCTGAAATCTTTGGGCTAAGCCCATTTAACTCACCCAGCAATTGTCTTACTTCTAAGTGCAAGACAATCTCAATGTCTTTATCTACGTGTAGAAAAACCACACCATTTGTACGTGAAAAACACAAGGTACTTGATACAGTCTGCTGTAAAAAGTACAACTGAACACTGACCCACATTAATAAGGTGCCAAAAGATGCGGAATTGAGCCAGGTATCGGCAGCTGTTGAAAAATTTCAAATTTCCCTGGTTTCTATGAAGAAAGAGCCGTTGCTGTCCACGTAATTATGACATCAATGATCATTCAATTGTCGCTACAGCCAAAAGTATTGGTCGGAGAGCAACACGGTTTGCACCATTCGATTTCTCGTCACAAAATACGTCGGATTAGCCTCTTACTAGCAGCACTGGAACAGTTTTTCCACTTTTGCATTTTTGGCCGGTTTTTTTGTTATTTGAAATCGGCTACACTGTACTGTGTACCATCGCGACTGGTCATTACTATATTCAACTTTTGACTATATGTTATGTGCCCTTCGGTAGCCCAGAAGACCTAAAAATCTTTGGGCTAAGCCCATTTAACTCACCCAGCAATTGTCTTACTTCTAAGTGCAAGACAATCTCAATGTCTTTATCTACGTGTAGAAAAACCACACCATTTGTACGTGAAAAACACAAGGTACTTGATACAGTCTGCTGTAAAAAGTACAACTGAACACAGGCCCACATTTATAAGGTGCCAAAAGATGCGGAATTGAGTCAGGTATCGGCAGCTGTTGAATAATTGCAAATTTCCCTGGTTTCCATGGAGTAAGAGCCGTTGCTGTGCACATGATTATGACATAAATGATCATTCAATTGTCACTACTGCCAAAAGTATTGGTCGGAGAACAACGCGGTTTGCACCATTCGATTTGTCGTCACAAAATACGTCGGATTAGCCTCTTACCAGCAGCACTGGAACAATTTTTTCAATTTTGCATTTTTGCCTGGTCTTTTTGTTATTTGAAATCGGCTACACTGTACTATGTACAATCGCGACTGGTCATTACTATATTCAACTTTTGACTATATGTTATGTGCCCTTCGGTAGCCCAGAAGACCTAAAAATCTTTGGGCTAAGCCCATTTAACTCACCCAGCAATTGCCTTACTTCTAAGTGCAAGACAATCTCAATGTCTTTATCTACGTGTAGAAAAACCACACCATTTGTACATAAAAAACACAAGGTACTTGATACAGTCTGCTGTAAAAAGTACAACTGACCACAGACCCACATTAATAAGGTGCCAAAAGATGCGGAATTGAGCCAGGCATCGGCAGCAGTTGAAAAATTGCAAATTTCCCTGGTTTCCATGGAGTAAGAGCCGTTGCTGGGCACGTGATTATGACATCAATGATCATTGAATTGTCGCTACAGCCAAAAGTATTGGTCGGAGAGCAACACGGTTTGCACCATTCGATTTCTCGTCACAAAATACGTCGGATTAGCCTCTTACCAGCAGCACTGGAACAGTTTTTCCACTTTTGCATTTTTGCCTGGTCTTTTTGTTAATTGAAATCGGCTACACTGTACTCTGTACAATCGCGACTGGTCATTACTATATCCAACTTTTGACTATAAGTTATGTGCCCTTCGGTAGCCCAGAAGACCTGAAATCTTTGGGCTAAGCCCATTTAACTCACCCAGCAATTGCCTTACTTCTAAGTGCAAGACAATCTCAATGTCTTTATCTACGTGTAGAAAAACCACACCATTTGTACCTGAAAAACACAAGGTACTTGATACAGTCTGCTGTAAAAAGTACAACTGAACACTGACCCATTTCAGTAAGGTGCCAAAAGATGCGGAATTGAGCCAGGGATCGGCAGCTGTTGAAAAATTGCAAATTTCCCTGGTTTCCATGGAGTAAGAGCCGTTGGTGGGCACGTGATTATGACATAAATGACCATTCAATTGTCACTACAGCCAAAAATATTGGTCGGAGAGCAACGCGATTTGCACAATTCGATTTGTCGTCACAAAATACGTCGGATTAGCCTCTTACCAGCAGCACTGGAACAGCTTTTCCACTTTTGCATTTTTGCCTGGTCTTTTTGTTAATTGAAATCGGCTACACTGTACTATGTACAATCGCGACTGTTCATTACTATATTCAACTTTTGACTATATGTTATGTGCCCTTCGGTAGCCCAGAAGACCTAAAAATCTTTGGGCTAAACCCATTTAACTCACCCAGCAATTGCCTTACTTCTAAGTGCAAGACAATCTCAATGTCTTTATCTACGTGTAGAAAAACCACACCATTTGTACATGAAAAACACAAGGTACTTGATACAGTCTGCTGTAAAAAGTACAACTGAACACTGACCCACATTAATAAGGTGCCAAAAGATGCGGAATTGAGCCAGGTATCGGCAGCTGTTGAAAAATTTCAAATTTCCCTGGTTTCTATGAAGAAAGAGCCGTTGCTGTCCACGTAATTATGACATCAATGATCATTCAATTGTCGCTACAGCCAAAAGTATTGGTCGGAGAGCAACACGGTTTGCACCATTCGATTTCTCGTCACAAAATACGTCGGATTAGCCTCTTACTAGCAGCACTGGAACAGTTTTTCCACTTTTGCATTTTTGCCCGGTTTTTTTGTTATTTGAAATCGGCTACACTGTACTGTGTACCATCGCGACTGGTCATTACTATATTCAACTTTTGACTATATGTTATGTGCCCTTCGGTAGCCCAGAAGACCTGAAATCTTTGGGCTAAGCCCATTTAACTCACCCAGCAATTGCCTTACTTCTAAGTGCAAGACAATCTCAATGTCTTTATCTACGTGTAGAAAAACCACACCATTTGTACGTGAAAAACACAAGGTACTTGATACAGTCTGCTGTAAAAAGTACAACTGAACACTGACCCACCTCAGTAAGGTGCCAAAAGATGCGGAATTGAGCCAGGCATCGGCAGCTGTTGAAAAATTGCAAATTTCCCTGGTTTCCATGGAGTAAGAGCCGTTGCTGGGCACGTGATTATGACATCAATGATCATTCAATTGTCGCTACAGCCAAAAGTATTGGTCGGAGAGCAACGCGGTTTGCACCATTCGATTTCTCGTCACAAAATACGTCGGATTAGCCTCTTACCAGCAGCACTGGAACAGTTTTTCTACTTTTGCATTTTTGCCTGGTCTTTTTGTTAATTGAAATCGGCTACACTGTACTCTGTACAATCGCGACTGGTCATTACTATATTCAACTTTTGACTATATGTTATGTGCCCTTCGGTAGCCCAGAAGACCTAAAAATCTTTGGGCTAAGCCCATTTAACTCACCCAGCAATTGCCTTACTTCTAAGTGCAAGACAATCTCAATGTCTTTATCTACGTGTAGAAAAACCACACCATTTGTACGTGAAAAACACAAGGTACTTGATACAGTCTGCTGTAAAAAGTACAACTGACCACAGGCCCACATTTATAAGGTGCCAAAAGATGCGGAATTGAGTCAGGTATCGGCAGCTGTTGAATAATTGCAAATTTCCCTGGTTTCCATGGAGTAAGAGCCGTTGCTGTGCACATGATTATGACATCAATGATCATTCAATTGTCACTACAGCCAAAAGTATTGGTCGGAGAACAACGCGGTCTGCACCATTCGATTTGTCGTCACAAAATACGTCGGATTAGCCTCTTACCAGCAGCACTGGAACAATTTTTTCAATTTTGCATTTTTGCCTGGTCTTTTTGTTATTTGAAATCGGCTACACTGTACTATGTACAATCGCGACTGGTCATTACTATATTCAACTTTTGACTATATGTTATGTGCCCTTCGGTAGCCCAGAAGAATTCATATCTTTGGGCTAAGCCCATTTAACTCACCCAGCAATTGCCTTACTTCTAAGTGCAAGACAATCTCAAAGTCTTCATCTACGTGTAGAAAAACCACACCATTTGTACCTGAAAAAAACAAGGTACTTGATACAGTCTGCTGTAAAAAGTACAACTGAACACAGACCCACTTCAGTAAGGTGCCAAAAGATGCGGAATTGAGCCAGGCATCGGCAGCTGTTGAAAAATTGCAAATTTCCCTGGTTTCCATGGAGTAAGAGCCGTTGCTGGGCATGTGATTATGACATAAATGATCATTCAATTGTCGCTACAGATAAAAGTATTGGTCAGAGAGGAACGAGGTTTGCACCGTTCGATTTCTCGTCACAAAATACGTCGGATTAGCCTCTTACCAGCAGCACTGGAACAGTTTTTCCACTTTTGCATTTTTGCCTGGTCTTTTTGTTAATTGAAATCGGCTACACTGTACTATGTACAATCGCGACTGGTCATTACTATATTCAACTTTTGACTATATGTTATGTGCCCTTCGGTAGCCCAGAAGACGTCAAATCTTTCGGCTAAGCCCATTTAACTCACCCAGCAATTGTCTTAATTCTAAGTCCAAGACAATCTCAATGTCTTTATCTACGTGTAGAAAAACCACACCATTTGTACGTGAAAAACACAAGGTACTTGATACAGTCTGCTGTAAAAAGTACAACTGAACACTGTCCCATTTCAGTAAGGTGCCAAAAGATGCGGAATTGAGCCAGGCATCGGCAGCTGTTGAATAATTGCAAATTTCCCTGGTTTCCATGGAGTAAGAGCCGTTGGTGGGCACGTGATTATGACATAAATGACCATTCAATTGTCACTACAGCCAAAAATATTGGTCGGAGAGCAACGCGATTTGCACAATTCGATTTGTCGTCACAAAATACGTCGGATTAGCCTCTTACCAGCAGCACTGGAACAGTTTTTCCACTTTTGCATTTTTGCCTGGTCTTTTTGTTAATTGAAATCGGCTACACTGTACTATGTACCATCGCGACTGGTCATTATTATATTCAACTTTTGACTATAAGTTATGTGCCCTTCGGTAGCCCAGAAGACCTGAAATCTTTGGGCCAAGCGCATTTAACTCACCCAGCAATTGTCTTACTTCTAAGTCCAAGACAATCTCAATGTCTTTATCTACGTGTAGAAAAACCACACCATTTGTACATAAAAAACACAAGGTACTTGATACAGTCTGCTGTAAAAAGTACAACTAAACACTGACCCACATTTATAAGGTGCCAAAAGATGCGGAATTGGGCCAGGCATCGGCAGCTGTTAAAAAATTGCAAATATCCCTGGTTTCCATGGAGTAAGAGCCGTTGCTGGGCACGTGATTATGACATAAATGATCATTCAATTGTCGCTACAGCCAAAAGTATTGGTCGGAGAGCAACGCGGATTGCACCATTCGATTTCTCGTCACAAAATACATCGGATTAGCCTCTTACCAGCAGCACTGGAACAGTTTTTCCACTTTTGCATTTTTGCCTGGTCTTTTTGTTAATTGAAATCGGCTACACTGTACTCTGTACAATCGCGACTGGTCATTACTATATTCAACTTTTGACTATATGTTATGTGCCCTTCGGTAGCCCAGAAAACCTAAAAATCTTTGGGCTAAGCCCATTTAACTCACCCAGCAATTGCCTTACTTCTAAGTGCAAGACAATCTCAATGTCTTTATCTACGTGTAGAAAAACCACACCATTTGTACGTGAAAAACACAAGGTACTTGATACAGTCTGCTGTAAAAAGTACAACTGACCACAGACCCACATGAATAAGGTGCCAAAAGATGCGGAATTGAGCCAGGTATCGGCAGCTGTTGAATAATTGCAAATTTCCCTGGTTTCCATGGAGTAAGAGCCGTTGCTGTGCACATGATTATGACATAAATGATCATTCAATTGTCACTACTGCCAAAAGTATTGGTCGGAGAACAACGCGGTTTGCACCATTTGATTTGTCGTCACAAAATACGTCGGATTAGCCTCTTACCAGCAGCACTGGAACAATTTTTTCAATTTTGCATTTTTGCCTGGTCTTTTTGTTATTTGAAATCGGCTACACTGTACTGTGTACAATCGCGACTGGTCATTACTATATTCAACTTTTGACTATATGTTATGTGCCCTTCGGTAGCCCAGAAGAAGTCATATCTTTGGGCTAAGCCCATTTAACTCACCCAGCAATTGCCTTATTTCTAAGTCGAAGACAATCTCAATGTCTTTATCTACGTGAAGAAAAACCACACCATTTGTACCTGAAAAACACAAGGTACTTGATACAGTCTGCTGTAAAAAGTACAACTAAACACTGACCCACATTTATAAGGTGCCAAAAGATGCGGAATTTAGCCAGGCATCGGCAGCTGTTAAAAAATTGCAAATATCCCTGGTTTCCATGCAGTAAGAGCCGTTGCTGGGCACGTGATTATGGCATCAATGATCAATGAATTGTCACTACAGCCAAAAGTATTGGTCGGAGAGCAACGCGGTTTGCACCATTCGATTTCTCGCTACAAAATACGTCGGATAAGCCTCTTACCAGCAGCACTGGAACAGTTTTTCCACTTTTGCATTTTTGCCTGGTCTTTTTGTTGATTGAAATCGGCTACAGTGTACTCTGTACAATCGCGACTGGTCATTACTATATCCAACTTTTGACTATATGTTATGTGCCCTTCGGTAGCCCAGAAGACCTGAAATCTTTCGGCTAAGCCCATTTAACTCACCCAGCAATTGCCTTACTTCTAAGTGCAAGACAATCTCAATGTCTTTATCTACGTGTAGAAAAACCACACCATTTGTACCTGAAAAACACAAGGTACTTGATACAGTCTGCTGTAAAAAGTACAACTGAACACTGACCCACCTCAGTAAGGTGCCAAAAGATGCGGAATTGAGCCAGGCATCGGCAGCTGTTGAAAAATTGCAAATTTCCCTGGTTTCCATGGAGTAAGAGCCGTTGCTGGGCACGTGATTATGACATAAATGATCATTCAATTGTCACTACAGCCAAAAGTATTGGTCGGAGAACAACGCGGTTTGCACCATTCGATTTCTCGTCACAAAATACGTCGGATTAGCCTCTTACCAGCAGCACTGGAACAGTTTTTCCACTTTTGCATTTTTGCCTGGTCTTTTTGTTAATTGAAATCGGCTACACTGTACTCTGTACAATCGCGACTGGTCATTACTATATTCAACTTTTGACTATATGTTATGTGCCCTTCGGTAGCCCTGAAGCCTTAAAAATCTTTGGGCTAAGCCCATTTAACTCACCCAGCAATTGCCTTACTTCTAAGTGCAAGACAATCTCAAAGTCTTTATCTACGTGTAGAAAAACCACACCATTTGTACCTGAAAAACACAAGGTACTTGATACAGTCTGCTGTAAAAAGTACAACTGACCACAGACCCATATTTATAAGGTGCCAAAAGATGCGGAATTGAGCCAGGTATCGGCAGCTGATGAATAATTGCAAATTTCACTGGTTTCCATGGAGTAAGAGCCGTTGCTGTGAACATGACTATGACATAAATGATCATTCAATTGTCACTACAGCCAAAAGTATTGGTCGGAGAACAACGCGGTTTGCACCATTCGATTTGTCGTCACAAAATACGTCGGATTAGCCTCTTACCAGCAGCACTGGAACAATTTTTTCAATTTTGCATTTTTGCCTGGTCTTTTTGTTATTTGAAATCGGCTACACTGTACTATGTACAATCGCGACTGGTCATTACTATATTCAACTTTTGACTATATGTTATGTGCCCTTCGGTAGCCCAGAAGAAGTCATATCTTTGGGCTAAGCATAATTAACTCACCCAGCAATTGCCTTACTTCTAAGTCGAAGACAATCTCAATGTCTTTATCTACGTGAAGAACTACCACACCATTTGTACGTGAAAAACACAAGGTACTTGATACAGTCTGCTGTAAAAAGTACAACTAAACACTGACCCACATTTATAAGGTGCCAAAAGATGCGGAGTTGAGCCAGGCATCGGCAGCTGTTGAAAAATTGCAAATATCCCTGGTTTCCATGGAGTAAGAGCCGTTGCTGTGCACGTGATTATGACATAAATGATCATTGAATTGTCGCTACAGGCAAAAGTTTTGGTCGGAGAGCAACGCGGTTTGCACCATTCGATTTCTCGTCACAAAATACGTCGGATTAGCCTCTTACCAGCAGCACTGGAACAGTTTTTCCACTTTTGCATTTTTACCTGGTCTTTTTGTTAATTGAAATCGGCTACACTGTACTCTGTACAATCGCGACTGGTCATTACTATATTCAACTTTTGACTAAAAGTAATGTGCCCTTCGGTAGCCCAGAAGACCTGAAATCTTTGGGCTAAGCCCATTTAACTCACCCAGCAATTGCCTTACTTCTAAGTGCAAGACAATCTCAATGTCTTTATCTACGTGTAGAAAAACCACACCATTTGGACGTGAAAAACACAAGGTACTTGATACAGTCTGCTGTAAAAAGTACAACTGAATACTGACCCACTTCAGTAAGGTGCCAAAAGATGCGGAATTGAGCCAGGCATCGGCAGCTGTTGAAAAATTGCAAATATCCCTGGTTTCCATGGAGTAAGAGCCGTTGCTGGGCACGTGATTATGACATCAATGATCATTCAATTGTCACTACAGCCAAAAGTATTGGTCGGAGATCAACGCGGATTGCACCATTCGATTTTTCGTCACAAAATACGTCGGATTAGCCTCTTACCAGCAGCACTGGAACAGTTTTTCCACTTTTGCATTTTTACCTGGTCTTTTTGTTAATTGAAATCGGCTACACTGTACTCTGTACAATCGCGACTGGTCATTACTATATTCAACTTTTGACTAAAAGTAATGTGCCCTTCGGTAGCCCAGAAGACCTGAAATCTTTGGGCTCAGCCCATTTAACTCACCCAGCAATTGCCTTACTTCTAAGTGCAAGACAATCTCAATGTCTTTATCTACGTGTAGAAAAACCACACCATTTGGACGTGAAAAACACAAGGTACTTGATACAGTCTGCTGTAAAAAGTACAACTGAATACTGACCCACTTCAGTAAGGTGCCAAAAGATGCGGAATTGAGCCAGGCATCGGCAGCTGTTGAAAAATTGCAAATATCCCTGGTTTCCATGGAGTAAGAGCCGTTGCTGGGCACGTGATTATGACATCAATGATCATTCAATTGTCACTACAGCCAAAAGTATTGGTCGGAGATCAACGCGGATTGCACCATTCGATTTCTCGTCACAAAATACGTCGGATTAGCCTCTTACCAGCAGCACTGGAACAGTTTTTCCACTTTTGCATTTTTACCTGGTCTTTTTGTTAATTGAAATCGGCTACACTGTACTCTGTACAATCGCGACTGGTCATTACTATATTCAACTTTTGACTATAAGTTATGTGCCCTTCGGTAGCCCAGAAGACCTGAAATCTTTGGGCTAAGCCCATTTAACTCACCCAGCAATTGTCTTACTTCTAAGTCCAAGACAATCTCAAAGTCTTTATCTACGTGTAGAAAAACCACACCATTTGTACCTGAAAAACACAAGGTACTTGATACAGTCTGCTGTAAAAAGTACAACTGAACACTGACCCACATGAATAAGGTGCCAAAAGATGCGGAATTGAGCCAGGTATCGGCAGCTGTTGAAAAATTTCAAATTTCCCTGGTTTCTATAAAGAAAGAGCCGTTGCTGTGCACGTAATTATGACATCAATGATCATTCAATTGTCGCTACAGCCAAAAGTATTGGTCGGAGAGCAACGCGGATTGCACCATTCGATTTCTCGTCACAAAATACGTCGGATTAGCCTCTTACTAGCAGCACTGGAACAGTTTTTCCACTTTTGCATTTTTGCCCGGTCTTTTTGTTAATTGAAATCGGCTACACTGTACTATGTACCATCGCGACTGGTCATTACTATATTCAACTTTTGACTATATGTTATGTGCCCTTCGGTAGCCCAGAAGACGTCAAATCTTTGGGCTAAGCCCATTTAACTCACCCAGCAATTGCCTTACTTCTAAGTGCAAGACAATCTCAATGTCTTTATCTACGTGTAGAAAAACCACACCATTTGTACATGAAAAACACAAGGTACTTGATACAGTCTGCTGTAAAAAGTACAACTGAACACTGACCCACTTCAGTAAGGTGCCAAAAGATGCGGAATTGAGCCAGGCATCGGCAGCCGTTGAAAAATTGCAAATTTCCCTGGTTTCCATGGAGTAAGAGCCGTTGCTGGGCACGTGATTATGACATCAATGATCATTCAATTGTCGCTACAGCCAAAAGTATTGGTCGGAGAGCAACGCGGATTGCACCATTCGATTTCTCGTCACAAAATACGTCGGATTAGCTTTTTACCAGCAGCACTGGAGCAATTTTTCCAATTTTGCATTTTTGCCTGTTTTTTTTTGTTAATTGAAACCGGCTACACTGTACTCTGTACAATCGCGACTGGTCATTACTATATTCAACTTTTGACTATAAGTTATGTGCCCTTCGGTAGCCCAGAAGACGTCAAATCTTTGGGCCAAGCCCATTTAACTCACCCAGCAATTGTCTTACTTCTAAGTCCAAGACAATCTCAATGTCTTTATCTACGTGTAGAAAAACCACACCATTTGTACATAAAAAACACAAGGTACTTGATACAGTCTGCTGTAAAAAGTACAACTAAACACTGACCCACATTTAAAAGGTGCCAAAAGATGCGGAATTGAGCCAGGCATCGGCAGCTATTAAAAAATTGCAAATATCCCTGGTTTCCATGGAGTAAGAGCCGTTGCTGGGCACGTGATTATGACATCAATGATCATTGAATTGTCGCTATAGCCAAAAGTATTGGTCGGAGACCAACGCGGTTTGCACCATTCGACTTTTCGTCACAAAATACGTCGCCTTAGCCTCTTTCCAGCAGCACTGGAACAGTTTTTCCATTTTGCATTTTTGCCTGGTCTTTTTGTTAACTGAAATCGGCTACACTGTACTCTGTTAAATCGCGACTGGTCATTACTATATTCAACTTTTGACTATAAGTTATGTGCCCTTCGGTAGCCCAGAAGACGTCAAATCTTTGGGCTAAGCCCATTTAACTCACCCAGCAATTGTATTAATTCTAAGTCCAAGACAATCTCAATGTCTTTATCTACGTATAGAAAAACCAGACCATTTGTACGTGAAAAACACAAGGTACTTGATACAGTCTGCTGTAAAAAGTACAACTGAACACTGACCCATTTTAGTGAGGTGCCAAAAGATGCGGAATTGAGCCAGGCATCGGCAGCTGTTGAAAAATTGCAAATTTCCCTGGTTTCCATGGAGTAAGAGCCGTTGGTGGGCACGTGATTATGACATAAATGACCATTCAATTGTCACTACAGCCAAAAATATTGGTCGGAGAGCAACGCGATTTGCACAATTCGATTTGTCGTCACAAAATACGTCGGATTAGCCTCTTACCAGCAGCACTGGAACAGCTTTTCCACTTTTGCATTTTTGCCTGGTCTTTTTGTTAATTGAAATCGGCTACACTGTACTCTGTACAATCGCGACTGGTCATTACTATATTCAACTTTTGACTATAAGTAATGTGCCCTTCGGTACCCCAGATGACCTGAAATCTTTGGGCTAAGCCCATTTAACTCACCCAGCAATTGCCTTACTTCTAAGTGCAAGACAATCTCAATGTTTTTATCTACGTGTAGAAAAACCACACCATTTGTACGTGAAAAACACAAGGTACTTGATACAGTCTGCTGTAAAAAGTACAACTGAACACTGACCCACTTCAGTAAGGTGCCAAAAGATGCGGAATTGAGCCAGGCATCGGCAGCTGTTGAAAAATTGCAAATATCCCTGGTTTCCATGGAGTAAGAGCCGTTGCTGGGCACGTGATTATAAAATTAATGATCATTCAATTGTCACTACAGCCAAAAGTATTGGTCGGAGCTCAACGCGGATTGCACCATTCGATTTCTTGTCACAAAATACGTCGGATTAGCCTCTTACCAGCAGCACTGGAACAGTTTTTCCACTTTTGCGTTTTTGCCTGGTCTTTTTGTTAATTGAAATCGGCTACACTGTACTATGTACCATCACGACTGGTCATTATTATATTCAACTTTTGACTATAAGTTATGTGCCCTTCGGTAGCCCAGAAGACCTGAAATCTTTGGGCCAAGCCCATTTAACTCACCCAGCAATTGTCTTACTTCTAAGTCCAAGACAATCTCAATGTCTTTATCTACGTGTAGAAAAACCAGACCATTTGTACATAAAAAACACAAGGTACATGATACAGTCTGCTGTAAAAAGTACAACTAAACACTGACCCACATTTAAAAGGTGCCAAAAGATGCGGAATTGAGCCAGGCATCGGCAGCTATTAAAAAATTGCAAATATCCCTGGTTTCCATGGAGTAAGAGCCGTTGCTGGGCACGTGATTATGACATCAATGATCATTGAATTGTCGCTATAGCCAAAAGTATTGGTCGGAGAGCAACGCGGTTTGCACCATTCGACTTTTCGTCACAAAATACGTCGGCTTAGCCTCTTTCCAGCAGCACTGGAACAGTTTTTCCATTTTGCATTTTTGCCTGGTCTTTTTGTTAACTGAAATCGGCTACACTGTACTCTGTAAAATCGCGACTGGTCATTACTATATTCAACTTTTGACTATAAGTTATGTGCCCTTCGGTAGCCCAGAAAACGTCAAATCTTTGGGCTAAGCCCATTTAACTCACCCAGCAATTGTATTAATTCTAAGTCCAAGACAATCTCAATGTCTTTATCTACGTGTAGAAAAACCACACCATTTGTACGTGAAAAACACAAGGTACTTGATACAGTCTGCTGTAAAAAGTACAACTGAACACTGACCCATTTTAGTAAGGTGCCAAAAGATGCGGAATTGAGCCAGGCATCGGCAGCTGTTGAAAAATTGCAAATTTCCCTGGTTTCCATGGAGTAAGAACCGTTGCTGGGCACGTGATTATGACATAAATGACCATTCAATTGTCACTACAGCCAAAAATATTGGTCGGAGAGCAACGCGATTTGCACAATTCGATTTGTCGTCACAAAATACGTCGGATTAGCCTCTTACCAGCAGCACTGGAACAGCTTTTCCACTTTTGCATTTTTGCCTGGTCTTTTTGTTAATTGAAATCGGCTACACTGTACTCTGTACAATCGCGACTGGTCATTACTATATTCAACTTTTGACTATAAGTAATGTGCCCTTCGGTACCCCAGATGACCTGAAATCTTTGGGCTAAGCCCATTTAACTCACCCAGCAATTGCCTTACTTCTAAGTGCAAGACAATCTCAATGTTTTTATCTACGTGTAGAAAAACCACACCATTTGTACGTGAAAAACACAAGGTACTTGATACAGTCTGCTGTAAAAAGTACAACTGAACACTGACCCACTTCAGTAAGGTGCCAAAAGATGCGGAATTGAGCCAGGCATCGGCAGCTGTTGAAAAATTGCAAATATCCCTGGTTTCCATGGAGTAAGAGCCGTTACTGGGCACGTGATTATAAAATTAATGATCATTCAATTGTCACTACAGCCAAAAGTATTGGTCGGAGCTCAACGCGGATTGCACCATTCGATTTCTTGTCACAAAATACGTCGGATTAGCCTCTTACCAGCAGCACTAGAACAGTTTTTCCACTTTTGCATATTTGCCTGGTCTTTTTGTTAATTGAAATCGGCTACACTGTACTCTGTACAATCGCGACTGGTCATTACTATATTCAACTTTTGACTATATGTTATGTGCCCTTCGGTAGCCCAGAAGACCTAAAAATCTTTGGGCTAAGCCCATTTAACTCACCCAGCAATTGCCTTACTTCTAAGTGCAAGACAATCTCAATGTCTTTATCTACGTGTAGAAAAACCACACCATTTGTACGTGAAAAACACAAGGTACTTGATACAGTCTGCTGTAAAAAGTACAACTGACCACAGACCCACATTAATAAGGTGCCAAAAGATGCGGAATTGAGCCAGGCATCGGCAGCAGTTGAAAAATTGCAAATTTCCCTGGTTTTCATGGAGTAAGAGCCGTTGCTGGGCACGTGATTATGACATCAATGATCATTGAATTGTCGCTACAGCCAAAAGTATTGGTCGGAGAGCAACACGGTTTGCACCATTCGATTTCTCGTCACAAAATACGTCGGATTAGCCTCTTACCAGCAGCACTGGAACAGTTTTTCCACTTTTGCATTTTTGCCTGGTCTTTTTGTTAATTGAAATCGGCTACACTGTACTGTGTACAATCGCGACTGGTCATTACTATATCCAACTTTTGACTATAAGTTATGTGCCCTTCGGTAGCCCAGAAGACCTGAAATCTTTGGGCTAAGCCCATTTAACTCACCCAGCAATTGCCTTACTTCTAAGTGCAAGACAATCTCTATGTCTTTATCTACGTGTAGAAAAACCAGACCATTTGTACCTGAAAAACACAAGGTACTTGATACAGTCTGCTGTAAAAAGTACAACTGAACACTGACCCACCTCAGTAAGGTGCCAAAACATGCGGAATTGAGCCAGGCATCGCCAGCTGTTGAAAAATTGCAAATTTCCCTGGTTTCCATGGAGTAAGAGCCGTTGCTGGGCACGTGATTATGACATAAGTGACCATTCAATTGTCGCTACAGCCAAAAATATTGGTCGGAGAGCAACGCGGTTTGCACCATTCGATTTCTCGTCACAAAATACGTCGGATTAGCCTCTTACCAGCAGCACTAGAACAGTTTTTCCACTTTTGCATATTTGCCTGGTCATTTTTGTTAATTGAAATCGGCTTACACTGTACTCTGTACAATCGCGACTGGTCATTACTATATTCAACTTTTGACTATATGTTATGTGCCCTTCGGTAGCCCAGAAGACCTAAAAATCTTTGGGCTAAGCCCATTTAACTCACCCAGCAATTGCCTTACTTCTAAGTGCAAGACAATCTCAATGTCTTTATCTACGTGTAGAAAAACCACACCATTTGTACATGAAAAACACAAGGTACTTGATACAGTCTGCTGTAAAAAGTACAACTGACCACAGACCCACATTAATAAGGTGCCAAAAGATGCGGAATTGAGCCAGGCATCGGCAGCAGTTGAAAAATTGCAAATTTCCCTGGTTTCCATGGAGTAAGAGCCGTTGCTGGGCACGTGATTATGACATCAATGATTATTGAATTGTCGCTACAGCCAAAAGTATTGGTCGGAGAGCAACACGGTTTGCACCATTCGATTTCTCGTCACAAAATACGTCGGATTAGCCTCTTACCAGCAGCACTGGAACAGTTTTTCCACTTTTGCATATTTGCCTGGTCTTTTTGTTAATTGAAATCGGCTACACTGTACTCTGTACAATCGCGACTGGTCATTACTATATTCAACTTTTGACTATATGTTATGTGCCCTTCGGTAGCCCAGAAGACCTAAAAATCTTTGGGCTAAGCCCATTTAACTCACCCAGCAATTGCCTTACTTCTAAGTGCAAGACAATCTCAATGTCTTAATCTACGTGTAGAAAAACCACACCATTTGTACATGAAAAACACAAGGTACTTGATACAGTCTGCTGTAAAAAGTACAACTGACCACAGACCCACATTAATAAGGTGCCAAAAGATGCGGAATTGAGCCAGGCATCGGCAGCAGTTGAAAAATTGCAAATTTCCCTGGTTTCCATGGAGTAAGAGCCGTTGCTGGGCACGTGATTATGACATCAATGATTATTGAATTGTCGCTACAGCCAAAAGTATTGGTCGGAGAGCAACACGGTTTGCACCATTCGATTTCTCGTCACAAAATACGTCGGATTAGCCTCTTACCAGCAGCACTGGAACAGTTTTTCCACTTTTGCATTTTTACCTGGTCTTTTTGTTAATTGAAATCGGCTACACTGTACTCTGTACAATCGCGACTGGTCATTACTATATTCAACTTTTGACTATAAGTTATGTGCCCTTCGGTAGCCCAGAAGACCTGAAATCTTTGGGCTAAGCCCATTTAACTCACCCAGCAATTGTCTTACTTCTAAGTCCAAGACAATCTCAAAGTCTTTATCTACGTGTAGAAAAACCACACCATTTGTACATGAAAAACACAAGGTACTTGATACAGTCTGCTGTAAAAAGTACAACTGAACACTGACCCACATGAATAAGGTGCCAAAGGATGCGGAATTGAGCCAGGTATCGGCAGCTGTTGAAAAATTGCAAATTTCCCTGGTTTCTATGAAGAAAGAGCCGTTGCTGTCCACGTAATTATGATATCAATGATCATTCAATTGTCGCTACAGCCAAAAGTATTGGTCGGAGAGCAACGCGGATTGCACCATTCGATTTCTCGTCACAAAATACGTCGGATTAGCCTCTTACTAGCAGCACTGGAACAGTTTTTCCACTTTTGCATTTTTGCCGGTTTTTTTGTTATTTGAAATCAGCTACACTGTACTGTGTACCATCGCGACTGGTCATTACTATATTCAACTTTTGACTATATGTTATGTGCCCTTCGGTAGCCCAGAAGACGTCAAATCTTTGGGCTAAGCCCATTTAACTCACCCAGCAATTGCCTTACTTCTAAGTGCAAGACAATCTCAATGTCTTTATCTACATGTAGAAAAACCACACCATTTGTACATGAAAAACACAAGGTACTTGATACAGTCTGCTGTAAAAAGTACAACTGAACACTGACCCATTTTAGTAAGGTGCCAAAAGATGCGGAATTGAGCCAGGCATCGGCAGCTGTAGAAAAATTGCAAATTTCCCTGGTTTCCATGGAGTAAGAGCCGTTGCTGGGCACGTGATTATGACATCAATGATCATTCATTTGTCGCTACAGCCAAAAGTATTGGTCGGAGAGCAACGCGGTTTGCACCATTCGATTTCTCGTCACAAAATACGTCGGATTAGCCTCTTACCAGCAGCACTAGAACAGTTTTTCCCACTTTTGCATATTTCCCTGGTCTTTTTGTTAATTGAAATCGGCTACACTGTACTCTGTACAATCGCGACTGGTCATTACTATATTCAACTTTTGACTATATGTTATGTGCCCTTCGGTAGCCCAGAAGACCTAAAAATCTTTGGGCTAAGCCCATTTAACTCACCCAGCAATTGCCTTACTTCTAAGTGCAAGACAATCTCAATGTCTTTATCTACGTGTAGAAAAACCAGACCATTTGTACGTGAAAAACACAAGGTACTTGATACAGTCTGCTGTAAAAAGTACAACTGACCACAGACCCACATTAATAAGGTGCCAAAAGATGCGGAATTGAGCCAGGCATCGGCAGCAGTTGAAAAATTGCAAATTTCCCTGGTTTCCATGGAGTAAGAGCCGTTGCTGGGCACGTGATTATGACATCAATGATCATTGAATTGTCGCTACAGCCAAAAGTATTGGTCGGAGAGCAACACGGTTTGCACCATTCGATTTCTCGTCACAAAATCCGTCGGATTAGCCTCTTACCAGCAGCACTGGAACAGTTTTTCACTTTTGCATATTTGCCTGGTCTTTTTGTTAATTGAAATCGGCTACACTGTACTCTGTACAATCGCGACTGGTCATTACTATATCCAACTTTTGACTATAAGTTATGTGCCCTTCGGTAGCCCAGAAGACCTAAAATCTTTGGGCTAAGCCCATTTAACTCACCCAGCAATTGCCTTACTTCTAAGTGCAAGACAATCTCAATGTCTTTATCTACGTGTAGAAAAACCAGACCATTTGTACCTGAAAAACACAAGGTACTTGATACAGTCTGCTGTAAAAAGTACAACTGAACACTGACCCACCTCAGTAAGGTGCCAAAACATGCGGAATTGAGCCAGGCATCGCCAGCTGTTGAAAAATTGCAAATTTCCCTGGTTTCCATGGAGTAAGAGCCGTTGCTGGGCACGTGATTATGACATCAATGATCATTGAATTGTCGCTACAGCCAAAAATATTGGTCGGAGAGCAACGCGGTTTGCACCATTCGATTTCTCGTCAC